>NC_056727.1:832109836-832407336 GCF_019279795.1 Protopterus annectens | reverse complement strand
GACCATTTTCTTCTTCCCAGGTTGGGGAAAGGTTTTTTATTTAAGGATTTTTTTTCGTTGCCAAATGCTTGGAGACCAGTTCTGGATCTTTCTTTCCTAAACTTGTTTGTGACAGTGCCCAAGTTCAAAATGCTGCCCCTTCATAACCTGTTACCTCCTCTTACTCATTTAAGTTTTCTGGCAGTACTAGTTTTAAAAGATGTCTATCATCACATCCTTATTTATACAGACTCCAAGCTTTTCCAAAGGTTTTGTGTGTTTGGATCCCATTATCTGTTCTCTGCCTTACCCTTTGGACTATCCACTGCACCAAGTGTATTCACAAAGTGTCTAGCTTCATTTATAGCCCATGGCAGGCTACAGGCTGTCCACAGTTTTCCGTATTTAGATGACATGCTTATCTTTGCAGAGTTTTTTCTAAGTGTCAGGAATCTCTTATTTGGGTGAGAGGTAACTTACACAAGCGGAGTTACCAACAGAACATTCAGAAGTTTTTTTTTCTTATTCCGTTACACAGGATTATCTTTCTCGGGCGTCAGCTAGGCACCTCATTTAGATCTATTTCTAAATTTTCCCACCTAGACTTTGGTCACAACAAAGGAATTCCTCAAGATTATGGGTCTCATGGCATATATGGTTCTCATGATACCCATAGCAAGACTCCACATGAGAAAGTTACAATAGCATCTGAAGTCTCTCTGGTTTCAGCACCAACAGCCATTATCTTTTCAACTCCCAGTGCTGGAGTTTATTAGAAGAGAATCACTTAGTGAAGACAGCAAATTTCACTAAATCCAGGTCTCCCCTTCTCCTAACCTTCTCCAAAGTGTTCACTCACTACAGACTCCTTTGATTTTGCTTGGGGAGCAGTTTCAGGAAGGATACAAGTGGAAGGTGTGTGAGACACAATGAATAGATGCAAGCACATAAATGTGTAGTAGATGCTAGCCATGATCAAAGCACTTGACTCTCTGAATCATCTTTGATCCCTTGGACTGCTTCAAGTTGTTACAGACAACTACCACAGTCGTGTGATACATCAACAAGCAGGGTCATACCCCCCTTTGCAGACTAGTCATGCTAGCTTTGAATGTAGCTCACAGCACAGTCTCACTCTACAGCCATCCTGCATTCTGTCAGAACAGAATTGTGTGCAGACAAGCTGACAAGGACAAAAGCACACCCTCACAAATAGAAACTGGATTAAGGGGTCTTCCAAGACTTAATCCATCTGTGGGGAGTTCCTCAAGTAGACCTATTTCCCTGTTCTCTGAACAATCAGTTGTCGAGATTCAGCACTAGGACTCCATGCAAGAAGGCCTGGAAGACAGATACCTTTTCCTTCCTTTAGACTGGTATGTTCCTGCAAGCTTTTCCACCTTTTCCACTGTTATTCAATTTATGTCTGAAGATTCAGAATGAATACCCAAAGACCATTGCTGTGACTCCCTTTTAGCTCAGGCATCAGTGGTTCTCCCTTCTTTTGGAAATGGCCATGGACAGTCACCACAACCTTCTGTACAGAATTGATCTAATAACACAAGATTAGGGAAGTTTAGTAAACTTTGACCCCAGTTAACTTCAACTGACTACCTGGACGATAGGGTCTTAATTCCCTTTAGGCAACTGTTTACTGAGGATGTACAGCAGGTACTAATGGAAGCAAGCAAGTTAGCTACCAGAAAATCATATATTAGCAAATGGAAAATGTTTTCTTGTTTGTGCCAACAACATAACCAGCACCCATTAAAGGCTAGTGTTTCTCTGGTTTTACAATATTTGTGTGAGTTACTCTCCAGTGGCCTTTCTTACTCTTCAGTTGAGGTTCATTTATCAGCCATTTCAGCATGTCTGCCCATGGAGCTTCCTCTTCCGATGCCTACTCATGTAAAACTGTTTTTCAACAGGATCTTGCATAGAAGGCCTCCAAGAAAATCAGTGGCCCTCCTTGGGATCTTATTTTTGTGTTGGGTAAGCTAACACTTGCTCCATTTTAACCAGCTAATCTGGCTGACTTGAGGTTCTTAACATGGAAAACTGTTTTACTGATTGCTTTGACCTCTGCAACAAAGAGTATTTAAATTGCATGCTATTATTGGTCAGTCAGCACTTTTATTTTTCACAGTGAAAGGGTTTCTTTGAGAACTAATCCTTTTTTATATATCTAAAGTGGTATCCATGTTAACTTTAAGCCAAACTGTCCATCTCCCCATTTTCTTTTTTGAGCCTAAAAATGGCAGCAAAAGGGTACTCCATAACTTAGATGTCTACAGACAACTCTGGTACTATCTTGACTGAACTAAATCTTTCAGATTTTTGGATAGATTGTTCATTTCTTGTGAAGGTAAGAAGAAGGGACATCCTGCGTCAAAAGAGACTATTTCCACATGGTTGCCTCAGACTATTACCTTTTGTCTACTCACCACAACAAAACTATATCATGCAAGGTCGAGGCCCACTCTACCAGGGCTTTGGCTTCATCTGTGGCTTCTTTGGAAAGGGTTGGACTCTGCAGGCATTTTCGAAGCAGCAACTTGGTCTTCTATTCATACATTTACAAGACATTACAAATTTGATTCCTTCTGGTCTGGATCAGGCTTTAGTAGGACCATTTTCCATTTCCTGTGCAGGATATAGTGCATATAGTTAAGGCTACTGCAGCAGTGATTATTCGAACATATACTGCTATGGTAAGTTTACTTACACAACTGTACCTTCCTCTTTGTTGTGGTGGCAACTGGTCGCACTTTAGAGCCTGGCTACTCATTTATACCAAAGCTTCTGCCAGATCTCATGTAAGAGCTTTGGAGATGATTGACATCACCATAAAGCCTTCCACTTATCAGGCATATTCTGTAAATACAACATGTTCCTCATCTGAATGGAGAGTTGTTACATTCTACTTCTTTTGGTTAGATGGCAGGAGGACTTCATCTACTTCAGTATAGGTTCATAGGTTCATACTAGGCTATCTGCCCTGGGGCAATTATAAGCCTAGCCTGATTCTGTATGGCTTACGCCACCCCTTGATTTGAGTATACTGTGCCCTTTTTAAGGTTTAGTTTACTGTGCCTCTGTCTAATAGTGACACGGGAGTAATCCCTGGGACAAACCTACGATCCCCCATCCACCTATCGAGATTCTTCTTGAAGAGATTCAGTGAGGTGCTCTGTCTCACATGAACTGGAATTCTGTTCCAGAGTGAAGGGAGCCTCTGGGTTATGAACCTGTCCCTCCAGCAAGTTCTATTTATTTCTGTGCTGAGGTTCAAGTCCCTCGAGCGTGTGTCTCTAAGGGATTTAGATTTACTGAGGTGGAGCATGTCCATTAATTTTGGATTTGACATAGCTTTGTATGTCAGGCATAGATCGCCTCAAAGTAGGCGGTATGCAACTGAGTAGAGCTGGAGTTTTAACTGAGCAGCATATGGCATCTGTTTGAGACCCTTGATCCTCTTGATGAGATACTTTTGGGGTCTTTCTAATCGCTGCAGGTGTCGGGTAAGGTACATCCCAAAAGGGGCATTGTATTCTATGATGGGCCTGATGAGGGATGAATAAAGGGGCACGATTACCTCTCTTGATCTAGATGTGAAACCCTTTGTGATGAGGTGGGCTACGTAGAAGGTCTTTCTAACCACTTTGGCAATGTGGCTTTCAAAGGAGAGATTGCTATCAACTTGGGTCCCCAGGTCCCTAATAACTTTCTCTGTACTTAATGGGTTTCCGCCTATGTGGTAATTTGTGGGCACATTGCTTTTGCCAAAGGGTATGACTATACATTTTTTGGCATTTAGCTTTAAACCATGGCGCTGGCACCAGTTATCTGTCTCTGTGAAACCTTTTTGAAGGATGTTTGTGTCAGCTGGAGAGACGATTATTGCGCCCAGTTTGCAGTCATCTGCAAACTTGGTGAGCCATAGTCCTCCCATGTTTGCCTGTACCTCGGAAAAGTATATACTGAACAAGAGTGGTCCCAGGACAGAACCCTGTGGGACGCCACTTGCGACCGGTTTCGAGTCTGACATGGCTCCAGCAACTCTCACTCTGTGGGCTCTCTCTTTGAGCCAGTTTGCGACCCATCTTGTGACACAGGGGTTTATATTTAAGCTGGATAGCTTATCTATGATGCCCGAGTGGGGTATTGTGTCAAATGCCTTTGCAAGGTCCAGATAGGCTGTGTGGACTATCTTCCCTTCATCTATGGCTTTGGTGACTGTTTCGAAGAAGTCAGCCAGGTTCAAAAGGCAGGATCTGCCCTTGACAAAGCCTAACTGGGTAAGATCTAGTGTCTGTAGGTCCCCAATGTCTTTGTTTATGAGCTCTATGATGATCCTCTCCATAGCCTTGCAGACTAAGCTAGTCAGGCTTATGGGGCGATAGTTTCCAGGGTCCGTAGAGGCTCCACCTTTGTGGACTGGGACCACTGTTGCTGTACGCCATTCTGTGGGCACATATTCTGTAGTGAGGCTGAGATTGCATAGCTGTTTTATTTGAGGGATTAGTTCCTCTTGGAGTTCATGTAGGACGCAACCTGGGACGCCATCTGGTCCCATGGAAGCAGTGTTTTTTGCTTTGGAGAGGGCAGCCTTCACCTGAGCATCAGAGATGTTTGGGAGGCAGCCCTCTGCCGGGATAGTTACTTGCTCTTTTGGGGGGGAGGGGGGGGAGAAGTTTGCACTGAACCTGTCTGCCAGGATATTGGCGATGTCTATGGGTTCAGTGTATTTTTGTCGCTTAGAATCAACTCAGAACAAGTCTGGGAGCTGCATCCCAGGTTCCTAACATAACTGGAAAAAGCCTTATGATTGTCTTTGGTGTCCTGTGCAATTTTTCTCTCGAAGCTGGCCTTGGAGGATTTTATGAGGGATCGTAATTTTTTGCTAGTACTGATCAGAGATGCCTTCCCTATTAGGGATTTTGGTCTATCATGTAGTAGCTTCCTCCTTCTGTTGTACAGTTTATTTATGGCAGGGGTCCACCAGACTGGACGCCTGCCTTTGGATGATTGGGTCTTGGTTTTGTTTGGGATAGCATGATCCATGCATTCCTGGAGATGTCCGTAGAATGCATTTATATAGGATTCTGCAGTTTGGGCCGTAGTTTCCACTGGCCCTGGGGCCTTGAAAGATTCCACTTCGGTTTTGAGAAGTGAGAAGTTTTTCACTGTGGTTTTCTGGGCTGGGGGTGGGGTCGGGATGTGGACATCCAGTGAAATTCATTTATGGTCTGATCTTACCAATGAGGGATATACTTCTGGTGTGGAGCATAGAGTCCCCATGTTGGTAATGATCAGGTCTAGTATGTTGTCCCCTCGTGTGGGAGTGGTGACTAGTTGTTCCATAACATTTGAGTTTATAATTTCCAGGAACCTTTGGGCTAAGGTGCTGGGGCTTGAGTAGTGCTCCCAGTCAATGTTTGGGTAGTTGAAGTCACCCAATATAATGGTGTTCGGAGAGATCTTCATGTTCTCCAATGTTTTCAGGAAAGCCGAGTGGGATTCTTGACTTTGAGAGGGTGGTCTGTAGGATGCTATAAACTGAAAAGCAGTTGTGCCCACTGTTAGTTGCACATGGATGGTCTCCTATACTTCGTGCAGTGCCACTAACCTGGAGGTGTGGATATCCTTGATAAATATGGAAACTCCCCCTCCTTTTGTGGTTCGGTCCGGGTTTTGGGGCGGAAAGCATGATATGAGGTATAGCCTGGTAGTGCTGGGGTGTTCTCTGGAGCCTTGAACCAGGTTTCTGTCACTGCACAGATATCGATGTTCTCCATACTGAGGAGAGCTTCGAGTGCATGCATCTTGAGGTTAAGACTTCTGGCGTTAAGCAGCATTACCCTTAGTTTCTTGTTCCTTGTGCTGTCTATGGGGGTGGGTTTGACTTTTGAGCCTTGCCTAAAAAAGGCACTATGGGGGTGGCAAGAGCCTTTGCCAATATCCGAAAGCCCAGTGGTGACAGGTGTAAGCCGTCCCTAGCGAAGCAACGTGGCTTGTCGAGCATGTCATCCCAGGCTGACAGACACTGGATCCCCTTTGAATGACACCAAAATTTTAGCCAATTGTTAAAATCGATCATTTTGTCTTTGTACTGTGGCATCATTCTAGGTGAGGGTAAGATGCTGCTCAAGGTCAGGGTCATACCAGCCTGGGCTACATGATCAGAGAGCTCCTCTATGTCTCTTTTCATGTAGTCCAGGGGGGTACGCCTCAGGTCATTCACACCAGCATGTACAATGACTGAGTCATATTTGTATTTGCTTTGGAGTGACCTGAGTGCTTGCGTTATGTGGCGGATCTTAGCACCTGACAGGCAGCTCACCGTGACCTTCTCTTTATTCAGCCTGGTGAGCGGGACGTCAGTGTGTCTGACAATAGAGTCACCTATTACAAGAGTATCAGGTGTATTATTCAGCCTTAAGGGCTGTGGCTGCTTGGCACACTGAATTTGTGGGCTATGTGTTGTGCGTGTTTTGTTTTGAGGTAGCGTTTGCTTGGATGTCTGCTTTGGAGGTCTCTGTTGCTTAGGTAGATTTTTATTTAGAGCCTCCGAGTATGTTTTTGTGTATTTATGTGTTTGGTTCGCTGATGTGGTGGGACTATGTGATACTGGAAATGTGTTGTGTGAGGTTACCTTCTCCTCCTGACTGGTTACACCAGTTTTGAGATGAGAGAGCTCAGCCTCCAGTTTGGCTAAATATTTGCATCTCTCACATATATTTGAACCTGTTTGGTGGAGGAGAGGGTTGTCTGTGTACATGAGACAGTTGTAACATTGCCTCAAAATTCCCAGGTTCACCAACTGGACTGGAGAGGAAACCATTGACTGACCTTTGGACATGCTAGAGTAATATAGGGAAACTGAATTTAAGACGGACCAATAAGAGGGCAGGGTAATCGTAGAGAGTATAAGAGTAAGTAGTGCTTATGGTTTAATAGTGCTAACTTCTAGGATTACTTAATTGGACCAGTGAAGGGCCTTAGAATGAGAATATGGTGTTTAAATTGAGAGATAGAACAGTTCTAAGGGAAAAAGTGAAGAGCAGACTTTGTGGAGCCAAGAATAGTTTAAACCCAATTAGGCGGCGCTGCCCGCTGTTACGCTATGCACAAAAACGCGCAAAAGAGGGTTTGAAGAGAGGAAGATGGAGTTAGGAATTGACCCAAAATGGCCAATAAAACTACAGTTTCAAGTCAGTAACCACTCCCACAGGGGCAGGCAGGCTGCTCAATGTTTTTCACTGCCACTGATCAACAGAGAGACTTCCCTTTAGCCCAAGCAAAAAATGGCCTCCAAGAAACTTACAAACAGTTCAAAAACAACAAGCCTGTAACTGAACTTTTTTTTAAATCTCAGAAAAGTGGGGGAAAAGCAAGATTTTTTTTTTTTTTTTCAGAGATAGCAGAGGTTCACAAGTATCAACAAGTTATAACAGTGCAGTAAATGACCCCACACGAGAGTGCTAGGCCAAAGACAGATAAAATGCAAGTTTTGAGAAAAAAAAGATTTTAAAAATAAGTGCAAACAGGAAATTCAGTAAACAGCTCTAGGTTGTGCTCTAAATACAGTTACTAATGCAGAAATCAAGTTTAACAAGCCAGAAAATACTCAAAATAGGCGGCTATGCAGAAAAACTTAGCAAATAAACAGAGGAAAAAAATCTCAAAAGTGGCTCCTTTCTTCTCTCAGCGTTTTCTCCTCTTGGTGGGTGCTTCACCAACAGCCAACAAGTCTGAAAAGATGCCAAAACCACGAGGCAACCAGGTTTTGAGAGAGGAAGATGGAGTTAGGAATTGACCCAAAATGGCCAATAAAACTACAGTTTCAAGTCAGTAACCACTCCCACAGGGGCAAGCAGGCTGCTCAATGTTTTTCACTGCCACTGATCAACAGAGAGATTTCCCTTTAGCCCAAGCAAAAAATGGCCTCCAAGAAACTTGCAAACAGTTCAAAAACAGCAAGCCTGTAACTGAACTTTTTTTTAAATCTCAGAAAAGTGGGAAAAAAGCAAGATTTTTTTTGTTTTTTTTTCAGAGATAGCAGAGGTTCACAAGTATCAACAAGTTATAACAGTGCAGTAAATGACCCCACACAAGAGTATGCTGTTTGATTTGTCTTAGTTACTTTATGGTTATAGTGCATGTCTTTGGCATTTTTGCACATCTTATTGTTTTGGAGTGCTTAATTATTGCCCAACACTGGCAAATGAAACAGTTTCTTAGAAGTTCTGTGTCTTTATCAATCTTTGAAGAACTCTTTTCATGACTGGCAGACATGTGCATAAGCTCTTTGTACTGACTGGCTCAGTAGCTGCAAAGTTTTTGTCTTGGAAATCTCTGTTCTTTGTAACTAGCAGTTCAGCTTACCAGGATTGGTGAGCTGCAGTTTTTCATTTATGTGCAGCCCTGTTTGGTCTCTCACAAGGATTGACCCTGTCTTTATATTAACCTTCAGTTCCCCATTGAAACTGATGTCATAACAGGTCCATGTGTCTCCTGAGGGAAGCATAATACAAGGAAGAGAAAGGCCTTCTACTTTGAATACACACGTCCAGCTCAGGTTTGACCTGAAAAGGGTGGATGAGTGTAAGATAATGGATGAGTTGTTTGTTTTTTTTTCCAGGCATGGAGGGCCAAGTGAATTTGCTAATTGCATTGTCTGTTGTCATCAGCTGACTAGCTGCCCATGGCAAAATGGTGTGACCCAGTGTTCACTTCAAAAATGTCTCCATTGCCAACATTTATGCCACAGACACACTGCCACTTGACAGCGTCAAGAAGAAATAAAAATTAGGAAATAATTCTAGGAATCATGCTCCTTCTGTACCTCAGAGCTTCTGGACTGGACCTTCCAAACCTTTGCCTTTTGTACTTCTGCAGCTCCAGCCTCCCAGAGAGATTACTTTTTTTTTTTTTTTTTCTTTTTTTTGGAACAAAGCCAATTTTCAGTGGCAGCCCTGGGAGAAAGGCTCCAGATGTATGTCTTTGTAATGTAGGAGGAAACCGGAGCACCTTGAGGAAACTCACACGAACGCAGGGAGGACATGCAGACTCCACACAGAAGGCACCCCAGCCAAGAATCGAACCAGAGAACCTCTTACTGTGAGGCGACAATGCTACTGCCACACCACTGCGCCATCCTACTTTTACTTTTAATTTTACTGTTTGGAGTTATTACTACCAGATAGTTATTACAGAATGCCTCCAAATTCTGATGCAACAGATATTTACACAGTGTATGAGCTGATCAATGAGAAGACTTCAGCAGTATATTCCTGTTACTCTCCGGCAAACTCTCCACCCCATTTAGGTTTGATGGATAGATTTTCTTGGCTGGTCACACTTTCTTGCTTTGATACAGGGTATCAAAACATGCACTGTGTTGAAACACACATGCCCCTGAGTATGTAAGCTAAAGAGAATTCTGAACTGAGCAATCCAAAGATATTGTTAGAGAAAATCCCAACAGTTATTGACTATAGAAGGTCTCCCAATCAACTGAAATTGAATTAGGAATATATGCTCATTCACTAGTCTTGTATTATTTTAAGAACACTGCCATAATGTTATAGGTCTGTAATTATATTTTCCTGCCATTTCTTGCTGGTGGGCGTTATCCTATGCAGGGACTTGAGGGAGCCAGGATCTGTATTGGTAAGTAATGAAATCAATAAATATATATCCTGGGGAGGATGCCTTGTCCATCACAGGAAGCTTATTTTCCATTATTCAGGAGGATACATTGTATCCAACTGAATACTTGTACAGTGCCACACTAGCACATACATAAAGTTATATGTCATGTTTTTCCCTGTGGTGTAGCTAGTCAGGATTTTTGCTGAAAGGGAAGCCTTCACTTTCACTTGCAAATATGTAGCCAAAATAGAACATAGAACTATTCTAGTCTCTGCTGAATTTCTTTTTATCCCTGAAGCAATTTCTGTGTGTATGTCTACCTGATATTGACATTGTGGTATTCTAAATAGCAGACACAGTTGTAGTTTCATAACCATGTTTTTTGTTCAGTAAGGCATAGAAATGTTTCACTAGCTTTATGTAAAACAAGAAAATGTAGGGACAGGTAGAATATCAAAGCAGTAACTCAGTAGTTCACATTTCTCTATTACAAAAAGGTTGGTTCATTGACCATTTTGGTGTCAGTGTGGTTATATAGTCATACTTAGTTGTGACAAATGAACTAAGCTTTTGCTTTGCATCGCGGTTTATTTATTTTACCATTCATAAGTTGATTGTTTTTTGGCAAAAGTAAACTACCTCTTTGGAAGAAACTGGATGTGTCTACTGCATAATACCTCTCTCTCTATACTCCCTGTGTGTGTGTGTGTGTGTGTGTGTGTGTGTGTGTGTGTGTGTGTGTGTGTGTGTATATATATATATATATATATATATATATATATATATATATATATATATATATATATAGATAGATAGATAGATATATGTATGTATAATATCGAGAGGGAGCTCCTTTGAAGGAAAATTATGACTCTAAACTTCTTTTAAGAAAGTGATGCTTACCAGTTTTTTAAACTGCTAGAGTGGATGCTGTGACATCCAGACAATAATCCCACGGGACTGCCACCAAGTCTCTCACTATCCTGGGTCAGTAACTAAGGAGCTTCATTCCTCACTATTGACTTCAGTGTGAGACTGTCATTCAAACAGAAGTAATATTTCAAAATTTTCCCCTAAGATCACAACAGGAACAAATTGTATAGCCTGGGACTGGACTGTATACTTCTGTGCACCCCTAATGTAACAACTTATTACACACACCAGAGCAGTGTGTCCCAGTTTAAGACCTCTGATACACGCATACTTAAATAAATTAAATCTCACATATCCAAGCACTTCTGGGAAAGCCTGACAGATTTCTAGCTGTGTCCCTTACCCAAAATAATACAGTAATGCTGCCAGCAATCAGAGTGCCTTCATGCCCTTCTGAAGGGGTGTCCAATTATGAAAATTAAATATGAAAACAAATAGTAGCAAATGACCTAAGCAGACAGGCTTTTGGAGTGCCCTGGGAATTATCAAAGCAAGTATAACACTCTCAAATCACTAAAGAAAAACACTGATTGACCAGCCATAGTGTAATTTAATCAAAGAAATATTTAACATTGAGAAAAATTATTAAAATATAAAACAGTACTTTCTAATAAACAAACAGAGCTCAATCACCAGGAAAATTAATTCAATACTGTAGGATAGACATCCAAAATTTGGAAAAACTGTGATTAGTTTTAATTTTCTTATCTGACTAAAGAACACTGCTCCTAATCTAAACTAAATTAATACAACAGAGCAAAGACAGGCTCACAGTTCTTGGTGAGTCCTTGTTGGGTGTCCACTGCACAGTACATCAGTTAACAACTCACAACTGAACCAGCTGACAACTAACAACTGACTACTGTAACTGACTACTGACTACTATCTGTCTTCTGCTGGCCCTTTTATAGACTATGCGAAAAACAACCAATATCTGCCAGGTAAAGCACCCTCGGTTCAAATAGCCACAAGTAAAAACAGATAACAGAGAAGTGCACCATGAACTGTCTGACAAAAGAACTTCCAAAAAGGTTCGAAAAAGTCCAAAGGTTTAATGCGATAAAAACAGACAAACAAACGGACTGCAGTAGGTTAGCGCTTTCACGTTAAGACTAACGCTTCATCAGACTTCAAAATACAGTCAAATAACATGCATTTAAAAACACTAAATGACATCACTACTTAGTCAAATCAACAAATCAGAGGGCTAAAAATCAGTGAATAATTAATGACACTGCTCAGGCTTGTAAATGTAGATCAAAGGCGTTGTATATACAACTCAGAACCAATCTAATATCGTGTAAGCAACTATGTCAAACAATGAAAATAAAAATGATAAAAAATGTGTATAAAACATGCATCTAAAAGCAACATTTCCAATGTTAAAATCTCTACATTGTTAATGTCTCAGTGGTCTATCCGCTAGAAATGGTTTGAGTGTGATCCTATCATTCAACCCATATTTATGTGCTTGTAATTTTAGGATCCATTTACTTTCTCTCTCCTCAGTATAACTTCTGATATTGCCCAATCTACCACTCCTGATAACTATCTCCAGTACTCTAAACTTGAAAGTATGCAAGGATCCTTGTTCTACAATGTGTCGTGCCAAGGCGTTGGTAATATTGCCTTTCTCAATGGCATAGATGTGTTCTCTTATACGCTCACGTAGGGATCTATTTGTTTTACCAACATAAAACTGTTTGTAATTTTGACATTCAGCAATGTATATAATGTTGGTGGACCTACAGTCAGCATATTGATTGAAAATGTAAGCATGTCCGGTAACAGGATGTGTGAAACAATTAGAGTCAGCTATATATCTGCACTGATTGCAGGAATGACAGGCAAAGGTGCCTGTCCTCCAAGATGATCTAGGGTCCTCAGGCTTCCTGTCATAGCACAGTAGCCTATTAAGTGACTTCATGTTCCTATAGGCTATACGGGGTCTATCATCTATCAAGTTCCTAATCTTATCCATCATCAAAAACTTCCAGTTGTTGTTTAACACTTGTATGATGTGGGTGTTCTTGTTGGTAAAGGGGATCGTTATTCTATTAACAATGCCTGTATCAACATCCTTACTGAGTGGTGAGTTGAAGTCTGATCTCTTGATCAGTGGTGCACCCAACCCTGTTCTTTGTAGGTCTCCTTCCAAGATGTCACTATGAACTTCAGCTCTATTGTACCCTCTGGAAATGAAATTGTTGGCCAATTGTGTCTTATGGTGTTCATAGACATTGTCCTTTGTGGTCAACCTAGAGACCCTCAAAATCTGGTTCTTCACTATGTTTTTATGAACATGCTTGGGATGCATGCTGTTCCGATGTAAAAGATTATTCTTCCAACATGGCTTCCTAAATAACTCCATATCAAAGCCATTGGATGCCTTGGTTATCTTAACATCTAAAAAATCAATCTCATTCACAGAGTAAGTACTGTCAAAACAAAGGAATCCCGTGGTGCCATTTAAATATGTCACAAATTCCATCAACTGTTCAACAGTGCCTCCCCACACAATAAAAACATCATCTACAAATCTATTGTAATGTTTCAAATATGTCCTGAAGTCATTGTTGTTATTGAGGACAAAAGTGTCTTCCCATTGTGCCAGCACTAGATTAGCATAGGCGTTGGCACATGGGGTACCCATTGCTACCCCCCTTGATTTGTAAGTAATATTTACCATTGTAAAAAAGGACATTGTTCTCAAGTATTATTTCAAGAAGGGACGTCCATCTAATGACCTTATCACCTGGTAGTTTATTCTTGACCAGAAATGACCTTACAAAATCCATACCAATGTCATTTGGTATTGAGGTGAATAATGATTTGACATCTAGTGTGACTAATATGTCATCACTACAAGAGGAAGAAGAACTGCTGAAAATGACAAGGTTTTCTAAAAAATGAGTGGTGTCTCTCAGCACCTGTTTAACACCTGAAACTACTGGTTTGAGCATTTTGTCCAAATAAATGGATAGGGGCTCAGTCAGCCAGCCTCTACTGGAGACAATCGGTCTTAATGGTGGATCTAGAGGTACTTTATGGATCTTAGGAAGACCTCTGAACGAAGGAACTAAGGGATTGTCAACTAAAAAATACATGTAAAGATCATTGTCAATAACATGTGTTAACAATAGATCATATAAACACCCATGTACTCCTTTGATTAAATTGTTGAGACTGTTGCTGTGTAAAAGAAGGTATGTCTCACCATCTGATAACATGGACTCCATCTTGTCACTATAGACAATTCTATCCATAATTACTACGGCTCCACCCTTGTCAGCTTGTCGAACAACGATGTCATCATTGTTTCTCAAGCTGGCAATGGCATCCCTTTCATCTGGTGTTGTATTGAAAAAACAAGGTTTGGCGTCCTTATTGTTGTATAGCTCAAATATCTCGCTCTCACAAGCTTGTTCGAATGCTTCTAGCAAAGGATGTTGTTGAGGCACAAATGTGGAGGGTTTCTTAAACAAATCAAAACCATTGCCCTTAGTATTAGCAACATTCTGCCCATATAACAATTTAAAACCAAGATTCCTAGTAAATAACTTAATGTCAACGATAACATCAGTGAGATCATTGCAGCTAGAGGGTATAAAACCCAGCCCTTTGTTCTGATTGGTTCTGAATTGTATATACAACGTCTTTGATCTACATTTACAAGCCTGAGCAGTGTCATTAATTATTCACTGATTTTTAACCTTCTGATTTGTTGATTTGACTAAGCAGTGATGTCATTTAGTGTTTTTAAATGCATGTTATTTGACTGTATTTTGAAGTCTGATGAAGCGTTAGTCTTAACATGAAAGCGCTAACCTACTGCAGTCCGTTTGTTTGTCTGTTTTTATCGCATTAAACCTTTGGACTTTTTCGAACCTTTTTGGAAGTTCTTTTGTCAGACAGTTCATGGTGCACTTCTCTGTTATCTGTTTTTACTCTTTTATAGACTAGCATAACTGTCAGCTGTTCCAGTTCTAATTTTCATTTTATATTTTGAAAATCAGCCAACAGCTGTTTTCTAAAACTTCCTTCCTGTCTTTCAGATTCTGACAGTAACACATAGCAACTGTCAACATTCCTATGACAACATCTGCTGATCAGCTGAATCTGAGACAGTTCACCTTTAGAATCTCTCTTCATAAACATGCATAGTTAGAAATGCAAAAGAACACTGTTCAAGTATTTTAAACATTTTGTACAAACATATTATAAATCAACATGTAAGAACTTATTTACAATGTCATAGTTATTCATGCTGACATTTAATACACAGGTTAATCTAAAGTTATATACAAAAAGTCAGCCAGATATGCTAACACAAGTAACTGTGTCTAATTTCTTCACTGATGATTCACAGTACCACTTAAGAAACACAAGGCAACATCTCAAGTATACTGGTTAGTTGCTAATGACCAAGTAAATGTGTAGGTTAAGGTGCAAGTTTGGCCCTATCTTATAAAGTCTACAGTTCTTTTACTTGGTCCTGTTCTACCAGACTAAGGTATAAGAGAGTGGGTAGATGTGTCTGTGCATCTTGTTAGATGAATTGGGCTCTTTCTGGCAATTTGTTTTCAGCCTAGAATTTAGGAGTCTCCATGGTAAGCACACAACCTGAGTCAGAAGAGTTCAAAAAATGCTGTTTTTCTCTTCCAGTAATGACTACTGTTCTGCATGATTCCTTCAGGTTTGCTACCTTAGCTGCTTAGGGAGTCTCCTGCACTAGATCCTTTAAGAGTTCCCTAAACTTCTGAGTTCACTTTTCACCCTTAGTAAGTGTTAAAGCTGCTTTTTGTGATAGTGACTTTATGGATTCCTTTACTTTATTTTTTCTGTATTTTAATCATATACTAATTTGTTGTGCCAAGGTTTTTAATTCTGTTTATTAATTCACTGTCAGAATATTCAAATCGTGTAACCGTTATTAACAATAGCAGCAGTAAAAACTATTTGTGCAATACATCAAAATAGCTACAACTCCCACTCTTTTTCAGTAAGAGTAATTTCCTAATGCATATGTTAGAACCCTTGATATTCCATCTTTCTCACCTCCTCTGTTTGCAGATGATTTTATAATTGTGTTTTTTCTACATTTGCTAATTTGGACACTGCTAACTTTCCAATAGTTTGGGGGCCTTTGCAGCTTAGCTGTAGTAGTTATATCTTGTGTACTGTTCTGAGCATTAAAACTGCTGCAGGCTGATTGGCTTCTGTGCTTTGTCTGCTTTAAATTGCATGGCTGTGTGCATCTTATTTCTCTCTGTTTGGATGTTGAGCTTTGTGACTTGTTTCAAGCAGACATGACTTCTACCAGTCCCTAGTGCATTGATAGAAGTGTTTGTTTTTGTCATTTTTTTTCTGCAAAGAATACTGTTTGCAACTGATGATGCCATGTTGTCTTCTCCGTCAGTTTCTACTGGTTGGGTTATCTGACCCAAGGTGGGTCTGAGCCAACAACTTCCTCAGCCGAGCTTCTCCAGTGCTCATGCTCTTCCTCTGCTGTAATGCTCTGTAAGAAGTATTCCTCAGATCTTGTTTGCTATTCCTTGGAAACAAATTTCAAGTTTTTAGCTTCTGGTATTTAGGCCCTGCATTTGAGCAGGTTTTTGCTTATTTGAGCATCGTGCAGCACAGTGCACTGCTGCTCAATTGTGTGCCAAAGCTGGACAATTAAATTCAACAATTTTTTTCCTTCAGATACAGCTGTAACACACTGGTGTAGCCCTCACCCTTAGTGCTTTCCCAGTCAAAGAAATACTGATAGTAAGCTGTAACCTATTAAACCACCAGCAAAAACAAAACAAACAAAAAAAAAAAAAAAAAAGCCAGGCAGTAATATCCATCCACTGAGTTCATCCGTGATCGATTCTGAAAAGCCACCCCAGTGACAACAGTCTTCACCCTAGCATTATGGACAGTTGGCCTACCCTTGTTTCCCCTGCCCACCTTATTGACTTGGGTCTCTTGAGGCAGTGTAGCATTTGCCTCATGTACAGCGATAACCCTCTATTAATAACTCACTCTAGTATAGAGTCCGAGAGATTAATCTACACCAAGAATCTTGAATCCATGCTCTCTTGCACTCAAAATAGTAACACAGAAAAGGTTGTCAACTCACCCACCACCACATATGAACATAGTACCACTACCCATACACATAGTGTGCATCAAACACAGAAATCTACATATGTGGAGGTTCTCTCAAAAAACTTACCAAAAACACCAGAGACCTCCAAAACAAGACTACAACTAACAAAGACCCCACAGCACCCATGATACATAGCAACACTAGTGTCTCACCCACCAAGCCGGTAGGGAGTAACACTCAAAAGCCAAATTTTGTTGTCATTGGAGCCTCAGTAGTGAGACACACAGATGTCCCACTCACCAGGCTGGACAAAGAGAAAGTCATGGTCAGCTGCCTGTCCGGTGCCAGGATTCATCAGATTACACATGCACTCAAATCCCTTAGCAACAAGTACCATTATGACACTGTCATAGTTCATGTTGGTGTAAATGACCTGAGACGTACCTCACCTGAACTATATGAAGAGAGACATGGTTGAGCTCTCTCAGTATGTGTCCAAGGCAGGTATGTCCCTAGCTTCAAGCAGCATACTACCCTCATGAAGAATGAAGCCACATTATAAACAAAAAGTGATTGATTTCAATAATTGGCTTAGTTTTTGTTGTCATTCAAAAGGGATCCAGTCCCTGTTATCCTGGGAAGCCATGGTCAATGAACCTCACTGCTTTGCCAGAGACGGTTTGCACCTGGCACCTGTAGGCTTTTGGCTGCTGGCAAAGACTCTTGCCTCCCCATAGTGCCATTTTTAAGCATGGTCTTGAAAACAACATAACCAATGTGAAGTTAGCCATTCATAACAAAATAAATATCATGCTGCTAAATGCTAGGAGCTTAAACCAGAAACTGCACTCCATGGATGCACTTCTGTCACTAGAAGATGTAGATGAATGTGCAGTCACAAAAACCTGGTTCAAGGCCTCCGAGAGTAGCCTTGCAAGGCTACAATACCTTCCACATCTTTAGACCGTAAAATGAACATGTAAAAAAAAAGGAGGTGGTATTTCAGTCTATGTTAGAGATAAGTTCACCTCCCGTCTAGTTAGACTGGACAACTCTGTGGAGTTACTCCAAGTCCAGATTACAGTGGGTAACACCCCTGTTTAAGTCGTAGCTGGTTATAGATCCCCCTCCGTGGGTCATGATGCCCACGAAGCCTACTTGACCAAACTAGAGACAATCCAGATTTTACCGAACACACTGGTTATGGGGGATTTCAGTTATCCCACCAACTGGGAAATCTGTGCTAGCACAAAAGTTCCTTGATTTTGTTAATTCAATTGCCCTGGAAAAAATTGTTCATACCCCCAACACGAGGAGCAAACATTCTAGATCTGGTTCTCACCAACATGTCAAACAGATGCAATGCCGCAACTGTCGGACAAATCAGTCACCTTCAAGCTAGCATTAACACCAGAGCTCACAAAGGATGACATCAGACTGAAATACTTCACCAAGACAAACTTTACCCTCCTAGGTGAAGCTATAAATGCATTCCAAGCTCCACCCCAAGCTGTAAGTGGTAACTATGTCCAAGCTTATGCCAAAGCCTTGTACAGTCACTTGCATAAGTGTATAAACTTGGCTATACCAGAAAGAATCAAAGCCAGAGCTCCAAGTAAAAACAAGCTGCCATAGTGGACATCCTGCATCAACATACTTTACAATAAATGCAAGACGTTGCTGTCAAAGAAAACAAAGGCAAAGCCCTAACAATAGAAAAGCACCCTTCTCAGCCTCAACAAGGAAATAAGACAACTTGTCAAATCCCCCAAAGGCTCCTTTGAGAGAAACTTACAGCCAAGAATAACCATAAGGCCGTTTACAGCTACATACATAGCCTAAAAGGTAGGATCCAAGCATGTGTAGAACTAATGACCAACGGTGTCACACACACTGACCCCACAGAGGTGGCATATCTGATAAATGGATAGGCTTAGCTAAAATTTGACTCCCTTATCCCCTCCTAACTTATCATAAACCTTCCCCCACCCTACATATCTGAAGAGCTCGTCCTCGAAGCCTTGCCCAAGGCAAAAAACACAGCCTGTATGGGACCAGACGACATCCCAGGCGGTCTTCTTAAGGGGCTAAAACATGAACTAGCATCACCGTTAACTCATTAAACAACTCTACTGGCTTGAATTTCCCCATCTTCTTATTTATAACCAGCTTATAACAGCACATAAGATTCTCTACTACCCTGATAAAACCCCTGCATTACAAAACATAGTACTACCTTATTTCAGTACTAGAGTACTACGTTCCAACAACAAATCTCTTCTCCAAATCACTAAACCCAGTAATTCCACTGGAGCCTCCCTTTATTCACATTTCATAGCCAAAATATGGAATACCCTGCCCGCAAACATTACAGCAACAATGCCTGTAACCCAATTTAGGAAGCAGTTAAAAACTTAACACCAAACTAACTGGATCTGCAACTGTGACTCCCCAGGCTTATCTAACATCATCTTCTCATACCTACCTTACAAAAGTACCCTAACCCCCTTCTCTGCTTATTACTTCCTGCACACATACTTGTCATTATTGTGCTAACTTAGCTGTATTGATGTAAGCTGTAGAATACATCCTAGTCTTATGTGAGGTGATGTTCTTTACCACTGTCACACTAACTGATCTTGATGTAAACTGCTTCAAACTTAGACTTCTGTATCTGTGAAATCTGTATTGTTATCTGTGAAAACTATATTGTTATGCATGTAATTTGTGAATTTGTTGATTTTTTTTAAAGTTTGTTATTTTTTGGAGATTTGCTGCCTGGCCCTCCGCTGAAAAAGGACTTGTGTCCAATCGGACTTTCCCAGTAAACAAATGTAAAATTCATTTATTTATTTACTTACTTATTATTTATTTTATTTTATTTTCAGTTTGATTACCGGGGAAGTCCAATGCGAGCCAAAAGTGCCAGTTTTCAGTGGAGGTCCGGGGAGAAAAACTCCATAAGCAATACAGTAAGGGTTACATAATTATTAAAGGTCCAGTATATAATACATATACAATAACAATACAGTAAGGAATGCATAAGTATAAAAAGTACAGCGTATAGCACAGTTTACAGATGTTGGCATTCAAAGCAAGCATGATCAACGGTCTTCATAGTAAAAGATCTAAGGGTTCCTACATTCTTATACTAGTAGAGAGGAGACAGTTTACATGCAGTTATTCAAAATAAGTAAGGTATACACTTTACATGCAGTCAGTAGAAATAAGTTGCTATTTACATTATACACAAATTTGAAATCAAGTGAGAGTTGCTTAATCAGTTACCAGTAAAATAAAATTCAGTACCCTTTTCAATCGTAGCCTAACCACAGGCTTTGTTCCTGCAGAATGTGAAGAACAGCAACAGTTATTCCCCTCTACAAAGGTGGCCTAGCAGTAGACCTAAGGAATTACAGACCCATTAGAATGACTAGCCTCATCTGTAAGGCCATGGAACATACTCTTGTGGACCTCATAAATAAAGACATAGGCGACTTCCAAATCCTGGATCCTACTCAGTTCGGCTTTGTCAAGGGCAGATCCTGCTTGTTAAATTTGGTGGATTTCTTTGAAAATTTGACCATGGTCATTGATGAGGGCAAATCTGTGCACACAGCATAACCCAACCTGGCAAAGGCTTTTGACACAATCCCATATTCAAGCATTGCCAATAAACTTAGCAAACTGACTAACTATAAACCCCTTTTTTGTAAGATGGGTTGCCAACTGGCTGACAAACCGAGCACACACTATCAAAGTGGGTGACTCCACATCAACCAGCAGATCTGTTACCAGTGGAGTACCACAGGGGTCAGTGCTATTTTACTTCTCAGAAGTTCAGGTCAAAGCTAAGGGATTGTGGCTTACCAAGTTTGCAGACAACTGTAAACTAGTTGCCATCATTGTATTCCCAAATTATGTCACTGTACTCCAGGAGAGTCTCACGCAGACCAATGACTGGTGTATTAGTCATGGACTCAAACTGAATGAAAAGAAATGCATCATCATTCCTTTCGGCACAATGTGCCTTCACACTATCAAATCAGCAACAATACCCTAAGTGCTCACGAAGTGGTAAGAGACCTGGGATCACAAGTTAACTGTGACCTTAACTTCGACCACCATGTGTCTACTGTAGTAGTAGTAGCGCACTTGATTAGTAAAGGCATTGCCTTGAGAGGAAAAGAGGTTATAACCCCTCTGTACTCAGCACTTATCCGGCCCCTAATTGAGTATAATGCCCTGTTCGGCATTATTAAAAAATATAAACTGATAGTACAGTTACTCAAGTAATTAATCACAAATTATAAAAGAATACGCAGCACCAGTTCTCTCTTTCATAGTAACTTTATTAACACGCATGTGGGAGAGCCAAAGTCAATATAGGGAATCTCCCCAAACAAAAGAAACTGTGAGTTTATATATGCTCATATAATACTGATATTGAGTTGAATATCCACACCAATAGACAATAGAAGATTTACATATACCAATCAGGTAGTTCCCCGTAAGCATTAAGACGCATCTGAATACTTATTGCTAAGTAGAAAAAGAAAATCGGACATAAGTCCATATAAGGACTTGTTTTCTTGACCACATACCTTTTTTGAATTCACTGCTTACTTACTCCGTGGAGTCAGTCACATACTCTTAACCTTCAATGCACCTGCTTTGACCTTTCAGATTTTACAGTCCCCCATTTGATGCTGAATAAGCATCACCATATAGTCTATTAAACATTTTTCCATAACTCAACATTACCATAACATTTGAAATCTCAGCATTATTGCACACATTTACTTCATTGCTTTTATCTTTAAAAATTGGCATGTAAAGCTTTTTGATTGAGCTTTTGCTGCCTTGGTAGCCAGCAATTTACAAATCAATGTTTTTATCAAAAACAAAACCAGAAAGGTTATTAAGGCAAGAATAGCGATCAACATTAGTAGTTTTAGTATGCCACCACCCCAGCCGGAGAATAAGTTGGTTAACTATGCCCAAGTGGAGCTATCGGCTTCCTTAGCCTCCGACAGTTCTGACACCTTCTGAATCAGCTCCAAATGGCTAGTTATCTCGTGTTGGTTGTCAGGGATAAAAATGTAGCACTCCTCATGGATTAAAGCATAAGTTCCCCCTTTAGCCACAAGTACGAAGTCAAGAGCTATACGGTTTTGTAGGACCACAGGTCTCATGGCTGTCAGCTCATCAGTTATAAGTTCTAATGCTGAAAAGGTTGCATTGCTCATGGTTTCAAGGAGTTTTGACAGTTTTCTTAGCTCCCAAATTGATTTTACAGCTCCATGAGAGGGTATCATGCCATCCCAGGAAATAACATCATCCTAGAGGTCCATATGTGCTAACCCTTTAGTACAGACATGGGCAAGATCATGGTGATAGATCCAGGATGCATCCACCTTACCCACAGGGTTATTGGGAGCCTTTACTTCTTGAATATTTTGGATTTTTCCTCGGGATAATGTATATACATATCGTATGGCTGGGACTAAATAACCCAGGAAACAGCTGTCAGACTATTTTTCAGGTAGCCATTTGTATGCTCTTTTCTCGCAGATAAAGTAGCAGCCATCATTCAGTATATTACCTTTGAGGTGTTTTCAGAAGCTTTATTGTTGATAACAGTGTGAAAAAATACATTGAAGCCCAGGTCGTCTTGCATGAGCGTATTTAGAAAGATTATGTCCTTGCATATCATTTTCAAAAATCCATTCTTGCTGATGAAGTAACTTGTGCATGCTATTTAGTTTCTTTGATGTTGCTTTCTTTTTGGCCGTACCCTGTAGGCACAGTCTCCAGTCAGAAAAAGATGCTTCTTTGACCCTTGATTGATTTGCAATGGAAGATAGAAGGATGGTATGGCAGACTCTTATGATAGAAGTGTTACAACTGCTCCACCCCGCTTTTTTGGATCCATTCTGCTTGAGACACAAAATGCCATGCTGGTGAAAGGCCAATGAAAGTGACACAGTATTGTTAGGATGTCACTGCAATCCCCCAGTGAGATTGATTAAAATAGGCTGATACATAGAAATATTGAGGGGAAAGCTGGTGAATAGAATGCCATCATGAGCAGTGGAAATCTTGGTGCAAACCCAACAATTACTGATATTGAAAGAGGAGGCATACATTAACTTGAAGGCATGGTACTTGTTAAAGTTTGGGTGCCAACTAGATGCTTATTGGTGAACATGAAGGTGTGGTGTGGTCACAAGACCGGCGAAGGTAGCCGAAAAAAGGAATGGCCACAACAGCAAAATTAGGAGTATAGGAAGTGTGCTGCAAATACACATACATTGTTTCTGAGGGAATGCTGTGGCCCATGAGGAAGGATGAGATTGCAGTTGTACAGCCGTGCCAAAGGGATGAAGTTTCCTGAGTGAAGAATCAGTTGAGTCTGTCAGGAGATGCATGATAGCAGGAGAAGCTGTGATCATGGCTAGAGAGGTAAAATAAAGTTCATGGCCTTAAGAGGGTGGTTTAGTGTGGGTGCGACGTGCAGTAGGTTTTGGAATGTCCTGAGGTGAAGAGAAGGAAAGTGCTTGTTGATCTTCCAAAGGCACGATTTTCTTGACTTGTGAAATGTATATTTAGGTAGTTGATCCTTGTAGTCGAACAGCAGGAGAGGTGGTGAGCAAAACCACTTAAGGCCCATTCCAACGGGGCTGTATGGGTGTTTTCCAACTGAAGGATTTAACCTACACCCAGTCGCCTGGTTGAAGGTTATTTGCCAGGTCAGGTTCAGGTAGAGTTTGAGCTTGTATGAACTGGCGGTGGTGGTGCTGTAAAGCAGAAACAAGAGATTTGCAGTAGGACACTAAATTAGCATCATGTAATTGATAGTCAGAAAAAGGAGGTGGTGGGGTGAGAGGCATACAGATGGGTCGACCCTAATAATTTAATGTGAAGAAAGGCCCTTGGAATGATGATTTTGGCCCCGCATGGAGAATAATACTAAAGGTAGTGCTTGTACCCAGGTGAGGCCTGTTTCTGCAGTAAGCTTAGATAATTGTACTTTGATAATCTGATTTGCCCTCTCAATAATGCCAGAGGCTTGAGGTCTATAAGGGCAATGAAATTTCAGTACAATATCTAGCATTTTGCAAATTGCTTGTGTCAATTCTGAGGTAAAGTGCGCGCCTCTGTCAGAATAAATATGGCACGGTACCCCAAAATGGGGGATAAACTCAGTGCATAGCTTCTTAGCAACAGAAATAGCATCTTTCTTGGCACATGGATAAGCCTCAACCCAGTCAGGGAAAACATCAATTGTAGTAAGGAAGTATTTGAAACGTGCAGAGGGAGGGAAGTCAATAAAATCCCATTGGAGTGCACAAAAGGGACCTGAAGGTTTGGCAGAGGCTGGGGATGGGATCTGGGTGCCTTTTGAAATGTTAAACATTAAACAGATTGAACAGATTGACACAAAATGGCGTACAGATTCCGAAAGACCAGGTGCATACCAATAGCATTAGATCAGATTAATTAATGAGTTCTGGCCCAAATGAACAGGAAGATGATAGGCAGGGATCAATTGGTGTTTTGGTGCTACAGGGTGGCCCATCTGGATGTTTCCAGATGGAGTCTTTGCCACATTTACAATTTGCATGTATCCACTGAGTCACCTCGGAATCTGATCCATTGTTCTGTAAATTCAATAAACACTGATTTGAAAAAGTAGGTGTCTGCAACACACAGCTGCTTTGGTTGTCCCCGAACAGAGATGGAAAGAGCAGCTTGTTCTCAGCCCAGTCTGCCATAGCATTTCCCTTACTTTCAAAAGAGTCGTCAGACTGGTGAGCTGTAATTTTTATAAAAGCAACTTATTTTGGTAACAAAAGATGGTATAACAACATGTCGACATAAAATGCATTTTTGATAATAGTACCACTGGATGTAAGGAATCTCTTACCATAAGAATCGTCTTTCCATAAGGTGCCAAAGTCATTTACACCATACGCATAGCGGGAGTCAGTATATATATTGACTGTTTTATCCTTGGCCAGTTGACAGGCAGTAGAGAGAGCTACTAATTCGGCTACTTTAGCTGATGAACCAGGTGGTGAAATCCCAGTTGACAATACAGAGTTTTGTGAGCCGACGGCCCAAGCAGATGACAGCTGTCCATTTTGGTTGTGCAGACAAGATCCATCAATGAAAAGTGCCAGGTCTGGATTTTGCAAAGGGACATCCTGGAGATATAACCTAGGAGGAAGGGAAGAGTTAACAACAATAAGACAGTCGTGGGGTTTACCCTTATCCAAGGTGGGGATTCATGATGCTGGATTAAGTGCAGGGCATATGACAATTTGGAGGGCAGGGTTAGCAAGTAAAATCAATTCATATTTTGTCAGTCTAGAGGGAGATAAATATTGTGTTTTCATCTTTAAGAGTAAAGTGTGAACTGCATGAGGGACCGCTAAAAACGTGTTGTGTCCTAAAGTAATGGAAGAAGCAAGGTCCACTAAGACAGCTGCAGCTGTTACTGCCTTCAGGTACATGGGTAATCCAGAAGCTACTACATCCAATTGGGTCTTAAAATATGCTACCAGTCGGTACCCTCCAGTACATTGTTGGGCTAAAAGACCCAATGCCAGCTTATTTCATTCGCTACAGAAAAGAATAAACAGTTTTGAGTAGTCAGGTAGGCCTAGGGCAGGCGAGTTGGATAATTGTACCTTGAGCTGTATAAAGGCATTCTCATGTTCCCCTGACCATGGAAGAGGCTCGGGAGTGTCCTCCTTTAATTACACTAGTAAGGGTTGAGTAATGTCTGAGAAATTAGTGACCCATTGGCGGCAGTAGCCAGCCAGTCCTAGAAAACCTCAGAGTTGGCGTTGGTTGGTAGGTGGGGTGCATTTTGGATGGCAGTTATACAGGAGGGCAGAAGTCTCCGAGTGCTATGCAAGGTTAAATGACCCAAATATTTGACTTTGGGTTGACAAAACTGCAGTTTGGATCTGTTCACTTTAAAACCCTGAAGAGCCAAATACTGCAAAATGGCAAGGGTGTCCCTTTGACATGCTTGCGAAGTAGTAGAGGCAATGAGAATGTCATCGACATACTGCACTAGCACTTGTTTCGGCTTTTTTCGGCAGGAAGAGCAAGGGCATCTAACTGTTGATTCATTTCTCTGGAAAAAAGTGTAGGTGATTCCACATACCCCTGGGGAAGTCTAGTCCATGTATATTGCTGCCCCTGGTATGTGAACACAAAAAGATATTGACTATCTGAATGAATCGGAATAGAGAAAAAGGCAGACAAAATGTCTATCACAGAGAAGGTGGTGGCAGATGGAGGGATGCAGCTCAAGATAGTGGCAGGATTAGGCACTATAGGTAGAGCAGGTAGAACAGCCCTATTAACAGCTCTGAGGTCTTGAACAAACCGATAAGTCTCCCTGCTTGGTTTCTTAACTGTTAGAATAGGAGTATTGCATGAGCTAATGGTAGGAACTATGATGTCCTGTTACAATAAAGTCTGGATTACTGGAGCGATTCCTGCTTCCGCCAGGGCGGAAAGGGAGTGTTGAGGTACCTTGGGCAACGTTGCATCAGGCAAGAGGCCCGTGTCATTGTCATGGGTGGTCCATAGTGACGCAGGAAGAGTGTCTAGTGAAGGATGGGAAGGAGCAGATTATGATTGGCACTGGGTGAACACAGCTTGTAAATAGTTTGAATCGGCCATGGTACACATTCCTAACATAACATGGTATTGCTTTTCCGGTGGGATTTCCAGAAAGATTCCCTCTTCGGTGAAATAAATTGTGCAACCTAGTTTGCATAGCAGATCATGGCCAAGTAGGTTCAATGGCGCGACATGACAACTAAAAAAGCATGATATTCTGTTAAAGGACCCAGACTCACTGGTACCTGGACTGTCTCGGGGTAACTTATGGGGACTCCGGAAACTCCCACGCCTTTAGTGGTGCTGCCGGAGAAAGGAAGATTTTGAGCAGCTTTCAATGTAAGCATAGATCTGATGGCCAGTGGAACTACCAGGAAAAGAATAGAATTATTTTTCACAGTTAATGTCATGAATGGACCCTGCTGGTCAGTTGGAACAAGTGGGAAAAGTTGTTTTGTCTGTTCAGGGGAGCCCTATAGTGACTGTTGGACATCAGGCCAGATGGGAGGGGTCCAGGAGGAGTCCCAATGCTGATTCTGACCTAACTGAGACTGTTTCCCTTGTCTAAAGGGATTGCCTTGTGAAAATTCTTGAGAGGGAGGTGGCAGTTGTGACGCTAGGTAAGGACAACTGTCCCTCCAGTGACCAGCCTGCCCACAGTTGAAACAGAGTTTATTATTTCCACCACTATCCCCCATTTGCCTCTGACCTTGTTGTCGGAACCCATTACTTGCAGGGAGTTGCTGAGAGGGGCCTTGCACTCGAAATCCTTGTCATTAGTGTCTCATCTTTCCGAGCAATTTCTCCCTCCTCGGCCCCACTGCCCAAATGAAGAGAACATATGTAATTGGACTTGGAGAAGTTGATTTTGTATTTCCTTCTTTTCCTTTACCATAAGGTCAGACAGATACTGCACCTGGGTAACTAGCTCATGTAAGCCTAGGCTGGGCCAGTTCAAATACACCTTCTTCATTTGGTCTCGAACCTGGGGTAGAAGACCATCTACAAAAGTAGCGGACAGCCCACTGGCTGTGAGATCTTCTGTTGGCTCGGGATACCCTGAGTAGGCTTCAAAAGTGTCAGTAAGGCGTGACAGATAGGAATCCACTGTTTCATCTTCCTGTTGTTGGATGGCCTTAATCTTCGACCAGTGGGGAAGAGGGGGACAGATAACTGTAATGATGTCCAGTATACCGCTTCTGACTGACTCAAAGCCATCATTTCCCATCTTTCTATGCTGCGGAACGGGATTTGGGACATTTGCATGGTTCCATGTTCATTTTAAAAGGTCAGCTGGAACAGCATATTGCAGTACTGCCCTTACTTCTTCAATAGTGGGGTTCTGAAGATTGACATGACCAGCCAACATTCATTGGAATTTTGCTGGCTTAGACTGTATGGGTGGAAGTGACTTGACTTTTGCTTGAAAATCTACTGCCGACCGCGCCCTAGTGACGGTTATGGCAGAAGGAGCAGTCTCATCTCTACCATACGCAGGGTTAGGGACTTCTCGTAAGGGGAAATACCCTTTTTCATCATCCTCCTCTGATGAAAATGAGGAGGAAGGTTTTCCTTCTGCTATTCCCATCTTGTATGCTGTATGATTCAGTACCTTCAATTGTCCTTTTAATTTGTCTTGATTAAATTTTAAGCTTCTTACTATGGAGTCCCTTTCCCTATTTTTTGATTCTGCTTGCCAATCATTAAAAGCCGCCCAACACCCTGGCAGTACCTTTTTCCTGTTTTCTTTTAGTTTCTTTTGTAAATTAGCCAGAATATCCTTGTCAAAACTGCCATTAGCTGGGAAGCATAATTTCCCATCATTCTTGGTGAGGGTAACCCAATGATTCAGATGCAAACAACTTTTCTGTGAAACTGTAAAACATGTAGCCGGCATCAGTTCCTCTTTCTTGCTGTAATTCTTTACCCTCACTCGCTCCCATGTTTAAAGAAAAACCTCCTTTTTTTTCTCCAGAAGATTATCGTTTAACCCTCACTCATATAGTAACAAATCATCCCCTCTACCTTTTGAAAGTTCCACGAAAGAGAGAGAAAGAAAAACTTATAATGTATATCAGGCACTTGCAAATGGCTGAGGTCCCAAAAGACAGTAAACCGTCTGCGGGCCCATTAATGAGACGTCAGCCATCCGCCTGAGCCTATCCCTGGATTTCTGATCAGAGTCACAGTGCCAAAGAAATATAAACTGATAATACAGTTACTCAAATAATTAATCGCAAATTATGAAAGAATACGCAACACCAGTTCTCTCTTTCGTAGTAACTTTATTAATACATGTGTGGGAGACCCAGAGTCAATATAGGTAACCTCCTCGAACAAAAGAAACTATGAGCTTATATACGCTCAGATAATACTGATATTGAGTTGAATATGCACACCAGTAGACCATGGAGGATTTACATATACCAGTCAGGTAGTTCCCCATAAGCATTAAGACACACCTGAATACTTATTGCTAGGTAAAAAAAAGAAAATCGGACATATGTCCATATAAAGACTTGTTTTCTTGCATATTAATTAACATTTCTGTGGTAGTTCATTGGGATGAAACAACTGGGCTTAAAATGACTTTCGGGTCAATAGCCTAGTAATATCCTATGAGGTTTGTACAGAGATAAGTCTTTTTTTTTTTTTTTTTTTTTAGCTATCCTGTTTAAGGTTTTCTCAACACTTATTTGCTTGTTATACAATTTTCAACTTCGCTATTTTTTCTCTTCCTTCTCCCACAGGGATCTATCTAGGCCAGTTTACCCTTTTAATTCAGACTTTGTCCTTTTGTTTCTTCTCTTTAGGATTTTCTTTTCAGTTTGGCATTGACTGTGTAGAAGGCTTCAGATTTTAAAAAGTGACTAAAATGTGGTCGCAAAATCTTACCAAGACCCACATGAGTAATGTGTAGTGCGCATGGATCAGGAAAATTTAAATGCTGATTTTGACACTTAAATGCAGATTGTGACATTTGTGCTTCATTTGGTCAGAGGGCTTTGTTAGATCATAAAAATAAATTAATAATCAAAGGCCTTCTCCCAGCCACAGTGGGAGAATTGGAGACATATTCTTCAGCTCCTTCCTCTTTTCCTCAGCAGCCCAAAGAAGCTGAGAAATGGTATCTAAACATGCTAAAGAAGATAAAGAGAAACATAAAGGCAGCGACAAAAGAAAAAGACCTTCGGGTGTTCTTGCCGACTTCTTTTCCAAACCCAAATATTCCTAAAATTTCAGAGTTGTCCCTTGCTTCAGTTCTGATGACCTCTGATCCAGTAGATGTTCTTAATATTGATCATTGCTACTGTAGCCTTAACTGTACGGGTTATAGTTAACTGTATATCCTGTCAAGGATATAACAGCCAGCTAGCTTCCAAAGCTTCAAGGCACCTTCCATGTGAACAACCTCCCTCAACAACTCCTGCTTTCACAGCTGCAAGTCATACGTCCAATACTCTACAAACCTACTGCCTGCCCCTCCCTCTCCTCCCTGGTATCCTGTTGTACCCGTAATCAATCACTCATTAGCTCTGAACAACATCTCCTCAGTATCTATAAACCAAAGACAAACACTGGTAAACTGTTATACAAGTACTCAGTGTCCCATGTCTGGAACAGACCCCCCTCTCATATAAGAAATATTCTTCACATAACAGTTTAAATAAAGCTAAAACTGTCCATATTGAACACATGGGCCTGTTCCTGCCAAGATCCCACCTAATCTCCCTGACCCCCTGCCATTATCCCCCAAATAGTCTTGCTTCACTTATTTTTACTGTGATAACTCCTTTGACTCCAGTTCTCTCTCGTATCATTACCATTCTTCTCACTCTGTGCAGCTACAAGATATGTAAATATTTGTATTGTACTTGTAACCAAAATGTGTGTGTGTGTGTGTGTACATATATATATATATATATATATATATATATATATGTACGTGTGTGTATGTATATTTTTTAAAAATGTATTGCCTTGTAATAACTTTTGTCATTGTCACTTGCTGCCTGACCACTATGTACACAGTTTCTATGTTTCAGGAAAATGCTGGTACTTCTGTATAGTAACATGCAATAATATGTTTTACAGTAGAGAGTCGATTATCCGAACTAGTTGTGACCAAGGGTAGTTCGGATAATCAATCTGTTCGAATAATTCAACATGCATTGAACTGGATAAAAAAACTTCTAAAATCTTGTTTTTTCTGCACTTAGGGAATACACTTTTCAACCATTCAGCAAGTCCAGTAGACAGTAAAGAATATTTTTCACACACAAGCAGACTACAAGTTCAAGAAAACACACACGCTAATACATATAATGTTTACATATTCATACTTTATGATTTTTCATACCCGAAGACTTTGGAAGGCTGGGTTCAGATAATTGATGCTTCTGATAATCAATGTTTGAATAGTCAACTCTCTTCTGTATGTGTATTTTAAATGTTTTCAAATTGTACTTTTCAGTTCTGTATGTATTACTCTGGAGATTTTCTCCTCGGGTCTCCACTGAAAATGGGCTTCTGGTCCAGTTGGACCAACCCGGTTAACAAATGTTAAATAAATAAAACTGTCAACCAGTTCAGGCTGAGCTGACTAAAAAGATAAGTTTGGGCTAGAAGCCCTTCAGAGCTTTACTGCTGCCAAAGAGTGTGCTCCACTAAAGCTTTTGAGGCTCAACAGTCAGCTTGTGCTTTTCTTTGCTAGGCAGATAATTTCCTTTTAGGGAAAAAAATCCATTTTCTTAAATTTTGTTGATGCTTTATCGCTTTCCTCTTCAGGAAAGTTATTTTAAAGCTAGGAATGTTATTATTTAATGGACTGTCTCAAGACTGTAATGTACTTTTTAATTGATCGCACTCTTATTTATTTATTTATTTTTATTTTAGAAGTAGTGTAAACTAACAACAAATGTGTTTTCTGTGGAGAAGTTGTTTTTTTTTTTGTTTCCGCTGTGGGGCTGCAGTAGTGTTTTAAGGTGCTTTTTAGTGTGTTTTTTTAAAAATTTAACTTTTGTGGACTGGTAGTTTTACCAGCATTTAATGGTTTGTCTTCCCAAGGAATGAGGCACCATTTTCTGCTTGGCTATGGAACACACTACTGGTCCCATGATCAGTCCTCCATCCATCCACAAAAAGAAAAAGTTAAGCAAACAGCCTTTGCCGCCTCAGCTGCAGGTGGGTGACTCTGCTGTGGCCATTTGTTGTATCTCTGACCATTCATGTTTTACCCCAGATCTGTGTAGTGTAGTACCTGCACCCACTATGGACTATGGGTTAGCCATGTCCTTTGCAGCTGTTGGGAGTCCCCTCAGGGGGAAAGGGAGAGCCAATCTTATTGGTTCTGGGAGAGAGAACAGGGAAGGTTTCCCTGTTGTGTCAGAATGCCATGCTTAACCCTGGGGAAGCAGCTGCTGTCATCAGTAACATGGTTAGCCCCACTTTTCCTGTCAAAAAGAAGCAGAAAACCAAGCATGTATCTACTGCTCCTCAAATTTCTGTGGATAGGAGTAGTTTACTGAGACTGGCTTAGGGTTTAATTCAAGCTGTTGATTCTTCTTGTAAAGTAAGTTTCTGGTAAAAGAAAGAGGGATTCCTTTTTTTCCTGAAGAGATTTGGGATTCTGAATCTGAGTGATGCAGAGACAGATTCAGAGTTTTGTCCTCAGATTTCACATTCAACCTCAGAGGAGAGCTCAGTTTCTGATTCTTCCTGTTGGGGTTTCTTTTTCTCTGAGACTATTGCTAGAATGTCCCGGTGTTTTTAGTGGGAGAACACTGAGATTTATCAGTCCCTCAGAAAACACTATGAGTTGTTACAGAATGATTTTCCAGAAACTACACCTATTCGTCCTGTCCTGCATGCTTTAGAGAATGTGTGTCTTACTGCATGCCCCAAAAAGGTAGATAGGATGTATAAAGTTTCTCAATCTTTTAATTTTTTGTACACTGTTCCCAAAACTGACCCAGCAGCTATAATCTTCATTGACTCCGCTGCTGCTAAGCACCTCGTTAATTCCAATCCTACTCTTTCTAATAAGGATGGAAAAATTATTGATAGATATGGGGAAAACATGTATATTTCTGCAGCTTTGATTTTCAGAATTTTGAATTGTCAGGCTCATATGTTAAAGTTTGTTCTGACAAACTGTGTAAGTATGAGAAATGTTTTATCTACACATTCTTCTTGTGAAGAAAAATCTGTTTTAAGTAACTTGGTTTCTTCTGCTGCACAGGTCACTACTCATTGTTTGCAGTGTATGTATGTATGACTCTGTTGATGCTTCTTCCAGGGCCATGGCCACTGGTATTGTTTTAGGGAGATTTGCTTGGCTGCATTCTCAGAACCTCCTAGATGATGTAAAAAACACAATTTTAAATTCTCCCTTGGACAGAGATTTAGTGAGTGGCTCCTCTGCTGCAAAGGTGATCAAAAAGTGTGATGAAAGGGGTTTAGCTGATCTATTGAATCTGTGAGAGTTTCCATTCCTCCTTTTACAAAATGTCCAAGGGATTTACTTTTCCATCATCCAGTTTTGGTAAAAAACAGAATAAACAGCCTCAGTAAAATACAGGTAAACAGACGTGTAAGAAAAATGACAAGGTGCTTCCAAAAATAAGCTAAAAACCTCCCCAAAACCAAGGACAGTCCAGCAGGTCTGGGTGACTGTTCAAGATACTTTGTGACCCCCACCCACCCTGGACCCTTTTCACTTCCACAAAGTTTGAATCTCCATTTTTTTCTCTTTGGCAGCAGATTGCTTCAGACAAATGGGTTCTGAAAATCATTCATCAAGGGTAGAAATGGCATTGGGGTGACATTCATCCTTTCCAGGGAGTCATTCCTTATCCTGCAGACCAGACTCTTCACCTGTTTATCACATTCTGTCAAACAGTGATATAACCAGTCCCTCTTTCCCAGGTGGGTACATTCAAGGATGTTCCTAATGTCAAAGAAAGAGAATGCTTGAAGACCAGTTCTGGGTCTTTATTTCTTGAATCTGTTTGTAATAGTGCCCAAATTCAAAATGTTGCCACTTCACAACTCATCTTTCTCTTTCAAATTTCTTGGTAACACTAGACTTAAAAGATGTTTATTGTTACATTCCTATTCATCCAGATTTTAGGCATTTTTGAAGTTTTTTTGTGTCAGGACAACATTATCAGATATTCGTGATTCACTGTTGCATTCATTACATTTGGGTTATCTGCCTGCAGGTAGCCCTCAGCCGGCCTGAATACCAGAGTCTTGGATTCCTGTGTCGGATGCTCTCTCTTCTTCCATGACGTCAGGTCGTCAGGGGTATAAAACATGCAGCCGACGCCATTACATCAGTCTTTCTTGCTGCACGGTACCCAAAGCAGCAGCAGTTCGCAAGTCCCAGTCGGCCGACTCCTGAAATTTTCATTTTCGAGTTTCATAATCGAAGTCTTCAAAAAAAGCTAAGTACCCCGTTGGGGATTCTTTTTCTTGCTCTTAACCAATGTCAGTAAAAGTTAACAGTTGTCTTACCTGTGGAAAGCAAATACCATAAAGATTTGCATTCGTACTGCATTCCTTGCTTAGGCCCAGACCACAATGTCCCTCAGTATCGGTTTTGTGCCTTAGTCAACCCCTGAACTATTCATTGTCTATCTATTTTCGCAGAAAATTATTTTGGTACTTGGTTTAACTGTCCAGAGATGGCTTCGGTAAGCCATCTGACTACCGATATTCCGAAAAAACGTAAGGATAAAGACAGAATGCTTAGGCCCAAAATTGTCGAAGACGTTTCCGTTAAGCTAGTCACCAGTTTGTCGGTACTCAGTGAGGCGCTTTTGCAGCCTCTGATACCCGCTACTTCAGATTTGCAGGCCTCTACTGAGACCCATTCGGAGTCTGGTATGCCGCGAGATGCTTATTTGACTATGGAACCTACGGATGTCTCTACCTTGGATGGGTCTGGAGCCACTGTGCAGGCACCGGCTTCTGAGGGTGTATTCAGGCCTACAGATTTGCAATTTAAACCGACGCCATCTTCTTCCTCAAGGCCTAAAACTCGACCCAGGCCTAGAAAACCGATGTCCAAACCACATGGTCAGGCCCATATGCCTAAAAGACAAATGCTTAGAATGGCTGAAGACCTTATTACTTAAATTAGGGGAAGCCAGCCTTCCCCCTCTAAGAGACCTAAAACTGATTTTCCTTCTGATTCTTCTGATCAGGATTCTGAAATTTCTGTTTCTTCTGATTGCCAGGATTTGCCCTTATCTACCTATGAGGATTCTGATGCAGAGGATTCCATTCCCTCTGCTTCCCCTCCAGAAGATTTTTCTTTTGGTGAAACCGTGCACGTTCTTGGGGAGCATTTCCGCTGGGAAATCCAGGATTACTCTGACTCCAAAAAGAGGCTTAGGGAATTCTTGCTCCTCCCTCAGCACAGGCCTTTAGCTATCCCTCCTGTTCTGGACATTGTAGATGATGTCTTCTTGGAATGTAGCCTTGCCCCAGACACTTTACCTCCAGCTCCCAGAAAACCTGACCGGTATTACAGAGTACCTGACTCCCACAAGTTCCTCTTCAAAAATCCTACTGCAGATCCAGAGACCATTTCCCAAGGACCAAAGGGCATTAAGGCTACTGCTGCCAAAAACCCTGCCCCTCTGTTCCAGGGCCTTGGCCAAATGGGGTAAGAAGGTGTACACTTCTGCTACTTCGGCCATTAGGGCCTTAAATTGCCAGTTTCATATGTTAAAGTATCAGCAGCATATTATGGGACTACTTAAATAGAAAATGATGTTGATTCCTGACTGTGCTGAACATAGAGAATTACAGGATTTAATGCATTTTGCTGAACAAGTTGGTAAACATACTTTGCAATGTGGTTTTTGACTCTTTAGAAGCATCTTGCAGGGCTGCTGTCACTGGGTCTGTACTTAGAAGGCATGCTTGGCTTAAGGAGCAAAACTTGCCAGATCATGTTAACGCTAAATTACTGGATGCTCCCTTAAACCAAGACCACCTGTTTGGCAACAAAGCAGAAGTCCTTAAAAAGATGGAGGAAAAAGCTAAATCTATATAAACGGTTAAAGATTTACTGCAAGTACAGCCTCCCAGATTTAGTAGGCATTGGCTTTCTAAGAATTTGTCTTGTCCAGTCTCTTCCAGGCCTTCTCAGTCCAAACCCGGGAACAGCAGACCATCTAGGTTACAGTCTTAGGCTACACACAGGCCTAAGCAGTGGGGGGGGCTCCCACTTCCAAAGCTGGAAGTAGTAACACCCCCCCCATGGAAAAATGTCACAATGACTTAACCTTAACCCTTCCAAGCCCTGCTCAGTTGCCTACTCCCTTAGGAGGAAAGCTCGCCCTGCATGCAAAAAACTGGGAACTGGACAAATGAGTTTTAAATATAGTTTCCCAAGGGTACAGATTCCACTTCCACACCTTACCAACCCCAAACGATTGGCCAGACCTACCCCCAAATCAGTGGGCAGAGGCTCAACAGCAGGTTCTCTCTCTTCTATGTATCAGGGCTATTTATCAGAAGAAAGGGGACAAGGTTTTTACTCAAGACTTTTCCGGGTACCCAGAAAAGACAGCTCCTGGCGTCCTATCCTGGACTTCTCTATTCTAAACACCTTTTTGGTAATCCCAAAATTCAAAATGCTAACACTTCAACAGCTGCTTCCTATGCTAGGCAGAGATACCTGGTTGGCAACCTTAGACTTAAAGGAAGCTTACCTGCACATTCCAATAAGGAAATCTTGCAGAAAATACCAACGCTTCAGAGCAGGCTCCATGCACTATCAGTTCTCTGCACTTCCCTTTGGCTTATCTACTGTGCCCAGGGTATTCACAAAGTTTCTAGCTCCAGCCATTGCATTTTGCAGGCAGAGAAATATTCAAATATACCCATATCTGGACGGTTGTCTGAGTCAGGCAGAAAGCTAGGACATGCTGTTAAACATCTGGCATTTGTAAAGAAACTTCTAACTTTGCTGGGGTACACCATAAACAAAATGAAATCTCATCTAGTACTCTGCCAACAGATTGTATTCCTGGGAGCAAGCTTGAACACAACTTCCCAGATGGCTTACCTCATGCTAGAGAAACAAGTTTGTTTGACAGCCTACTTCAAACTGTTGGCCACAAAGACCCAGCTATCTGCAAGGAAAATTCCGCAAGCTTTGGGGTTCATGGCCTCTTGCATTCTACTAATTCCATATGCAAGACTGCATATGAGGAAACTACAGTGGCATCTAAAAAGCCTATGGTGTCAACATTCTCAAGATCTGGAATCAATGATTCCTATCATTCCTTGTATAAAGACAGAGTTCCTTTGGTGGGCAGAGGCCTGCCACCTCAACAAGGGGCTATCTTTCAATCTACCCCCTGCCGCCCAAACCCTGACTACAGATGCATCAGACTATGCATGGGGGGACTCACTTGATAGGGCAGTGCATTCAGGGCAAATGGAACCCGAGTCAGATGCACCTGCATATCAACCAAAAAATAATGTTAGTTGTACAGAATTCCCTGACAGCCTTCAAGGACCACATCCTTCCAGGACAATTACTGGTAAAGACAGACAATAGCACAGTTATGTGGTACATAAACAAGCAAGGGGAAACACACTCGTACCCTCTCTGCAGACTAGCCATGGCTCTGTGGAACACAGCCTTAAGCTTCCATGTGCATCTACAAGCTCAGTTCCTACCAGGCAAGCTAAATTCACTGGCAGACGAGCTAAGCAGAAATCTCATGGACCCACATGAATGGAAACTGGAACCAAAAATATTCATCCTCTTGAAGAACAAATGGGGGACTCCAGAGATAGACCTGTTTGCCTCCCTCCAGAACTACCATTTGGACAAATTCTGCACAAGGATTCCTCACAGTTATGCTTGGAAAGTGGATGCCATGTCCTTTACCTGGGAAAACCTCTCTGTTTATGCCTTTCCCCCTCTGCCTGTCCTCTCGAAGGTTCTGCTAAAGATCAAACAGGACAAACCAAGGGCAATTCTTATTGCACCAGACTGGCCTCGCCAGCACTGGTACCCCCTCTTGCGCAGCATCATACTGCTGGATCTATGGCGTCTACCTCAGACACCTTCCCTGCTGCCCCAGCAGGTGGACCAGATTCTGCACCCTCAGCTTTAAACCCTGAACCTTGCAGCCTGGCTAATTACTTGAGCTCTCCAATAGCATCCCTCAGTAAGCAGGTGGTAGAGGTCATTCTGGAAGCAAGGAGACCTAGTACTAGAAAATCCTATGCTGAAAAGTGGAAAAGATACTGTTCCTGGAGCCAGACCTAGGGTATGGGCACTACGGTGCCCAGTTTACCTCATAGTCTTCAGTACTTAACAGAAATGCTCCACAAGAGCCTATCCTTCTCGTCAATTAAAATTCATGCCTCTGCAATTTCAGTACATTATAATACGGAACCACCCCTCTTGTCTCACCTCCTGTTAAAGCAATTCCTCAGAGGGGCAAAATATTTAAGACCCCCCCCCCCAGGCGAGCCCCTACTCCAGCCGGGCACCTTAGCTTTATATTGGAAAAGCTCACTCTCCCTCCATTTGAACCAGCTGCAACTGCAGAGTTGAAGTTCCTGTCTTGGAAAACCGCTTTCCTTCTAGCCATCACTTCTGCAAGAAGAGTGTCTGAATTACAGGCCCTCATGGCAGTGGAGCCCTTCATTATCTTCCATACAGACAGGGTTTCCCTCAGGACCAATCCTTCCTTTATGCCGAAGGTGGTGTGTAGTGTGGCCCTAAATCAGTGCATTCATTTGCCTACCTTCTTCCCTAATCCACAAAGCAAAGGAGAATGATTTCTGCACTCTTTGGACGTGCACAGACAACTTCGATTTTATTTGGACAGGACTAAGCCTCTCAGAAAATCTGATCAGCTGCCAGTTGGCTTTGCTGCAGGGGCAGAGGCAAAGGCCATTTCAAAATGGATAGCTCATTGCATTCATTTCTGCTGTAAGCACCATGGAAAACCTACCCCACAGGGGATAATATCACATTCCACCAGGGCTGTATCTTCCTCTACAGCCTTTCTCAGGGGGGTCCCTATCAGGGACATCCTAGAAGCTGCTACCTGGAGCTCTGTTCATACCTTCACCAGGCATTACCACATGCCTATTTTTTCTAAATCTAGAGCAGGCTTTGCCACTGCAGTATTGCAGGGCTTAATAGCTCGTCCTAATGCTCTCCAACTTTCTCCTCTCTTCCTTAGCTTTGGGAATCTACCCAAATGTAATGACTGCAACAGTGAAACACGAAGAACATAGTACAGTTGTGTACACTTACCATAAATGTAGATGTTTGAGTGTATTCACTGTTGCAGTCTTGGTTACCCTCCCTCCAGCCCCCTGACTTCTCTTGGCTCTACCTTTCCTTCTTGTTTGGTGTATTTGAGCTTTCTGGTGTATTTGTTTTTTGTTGGAGGTGTGACATAACATATAATTGCTTCCCATTATGGGGGCACCTGACATCTGGGACAAGAAAAACTGATGTATTGGTGTCTGCTGAATGTTTTATAACCCTGATGACCTGACGTCATGGAAGAAGAGACAGCATCTGACGCAGGAATCCAAGACTCTGGTATTCAGGCCAGGTGAGGGCTACCTGCAGGCAGATAACCCAAATGTAATGACTGCAACAGTGAATATACTCGAACATCTACATTTATGGTAAGTGTACACAACTGTACTTTCTCTGCCTTACCCTTTGGACTGTCTACTACACCAAGAGTGTCACACAAAGTGTCTGGCTCCCACTGTAGTTCATCGCAGGCTACAGGGTATTCATATTTTTTCCATATTTAGACAACTTGCTTATATTTGCAGAGTCTTCAGTTTCTAAGATGTTTTCCACACAGACTTTGGTCACTGTGAGGGAAAACCTCGGGATTTTGGGTATCATGGTGTTTATGATTTTCATAATACTCTTGACAAGACTCCATATGAAAGATACAGTGGTATCTGAAATCTCTTTGGTCCCAGCATCAACACACCTTATTTTTTTCAGATCTCAGTGCTAGCATTTGTCAGAAGAAATATCTTGGTGGAGACGACATATATATATACTTAAATCCAGGTCTTCCCTTCTCTCTCCCTGTTTCAAAGTAGTCATTCACCACAGATACTTCAAATTTTGCTTGGGGACCAATTTCTGGAGGGAGATATGGGACACAAGGACAGATGTAAGCACATAAATATCTAGGAGGTGCTTGCCCTGATCAAGGGACTGAACTCTCTGAACTATCTTTGATCCACATGACCTCCTCAAGTGGTAAAAGAAAATACCACTGTCACGTGGTTCATCAGCAAGCAACAGGTAACCAGGTTGTACCCCCACTCCATTTGCAGACTAGCCGTATTAGCTTGGGATATAGCTTTGCACCATATCACTCTACAGGCATCTTATATTCTGTCAGAGAAAACTAGTGTGGAAGACAAGCTAAGCAGACACTCATGAATGGAAACTAGATCAGAGGCTCTTCCAATATTTGATTCCTTTGTGGGGAGTTCCTCAAGTAGGCTTCTTTGCCTCTTGTCTGTTCAGTCAACTGGCAAAATTATTTTCCAGGCCTCAACGCAAGAAGGCCTGGAAGACAGATGGCTTTTTTTTTCCCTTTGGACATGAAAGTTCCTATATGCCTTTCCACTAATATCCAGGGTACGTCTGAAGATTCAGAAGGAATCCCCCAAGATCAATGTAGTGACTTACTTCTGGCCCAGGCAGCCATGGTTCTCTCTTCTTTTGGAAATGGCCAGGGGCAATTACCTTGAGCTTCTTCACAGACTAGATCTACTCACACAAGACCAGAAGTATTTGATACACCCCCAAATCAGTCATCTTCTGTTGACTTCCTGGATGATAGGGTCTTCATTCCTTTTGGGCACCTACGCTCTCTGGACATGTAGCAGGTATTAATGGAGACTAGAAAGCCTATTACTAGAAAATCATATATTAACAAATGGAAAGGGTTTTCTCATTTGTGCCAACAGCATAACCAGCACCCATTCAGGGCTAGTTGTTCTCTGGTTTTATAGTATTTATGTGAGTTAGTATCCTATGGCTTTTCTTATTTTCCTATCAAGGTTCATTTATCAGCCATTTCATCATGTCTGCCCATGGATCCTCCTCTTTCAATGCAGTCTTATGTCAAAATTGTCTTGGAGAGGGTTTTGCATAACAGGTCTTGTAGAAAACAAGTGACCCATCCTTGGGATCTTAATTTTGTTTTAGAGAAGCTAACATTTGCTCCATTTGAACCAGCTAATCTGGCTGACTTGAAGTTCCTATCATGGAAAACAGTTTTACTGATTGCTCTGACCTCTGCAAGAAGGGTGTCTGAGTTGCAGGGTCTTATGGTGAGTCAACCCTATCTCCCTTTCCACAGGGACAATGTTTCTTTGAAAACTATGCGGTGTTATTAGCACAACTGGTAGTATACTTGCTTTTGATGCAGAAAGTTGTGGGTCTACACCCACAGCATGCAGATGAATTATTGATACAGTGTTGAACTTTAAGGGGGTGGGGATGCTGCAGTCCTGTCTTGAGTGTGTTTTCCTTTGGATGATATGCCTAGTAACTATAAATCTGTTGTTGGTTTGCCTTCCTTTCCTTATTGCAATATTACCAGTTTATCAATTAATTAGTGTTTCAAAGCTGAACTGTTTCTGTAGTAATTACATTGTGTCTGCTAATTTTACAGGGCAGTAGTATCTAGAGTGTGTGGTTTCCTTGGACCTGAGTTCTAAAACTAGCATTTTTACATTGAGAGTTTTCTGACTGCACTCTTGTGGCAAAAGTGTGCTGTAGTAAACCTATCTGAGTTGGGGGCTGCTGGCTGAAGCTTATTCTTTGATGTTCTTTGTGTTTCACTGTTGCAGTCATCACATTTGGGTTACCCCTGCCAGGGTAGCCCTCAGCTGGCCCGAATACCAGAGACTTAGTATTTCTGCATTGGTTGCTGTCGCTTGAGGAATGACTTCAGGTCATCAGTAGTATAAAGTAAAGCAGCCGACGCCATTACATCAGTCTATCTTGCCATGGAGCCCGAAGCAGAAGCAGTTCGTACAAGTGCCAATCGGCCACTACCTAATTTTTCATTTCCAAATTGAAGTTGAAGTCTTCTAAAGCTAAGTACCCATTGGGGATCCCTTTTTCTTGCACTAGCCGATATCAGAAAAAGTTAATAATTGTCTCGCCTATGGAAAGCAAGTACCACACCGAGTCTTCCACTCTTACTGCGTCACTTGTCTAGGCCGAGACCACGACGCCCCCGGTTGTTGCTTCTGTGCTTTGTTTAACGCCAAAACTATCCATTGTCTGGCCCTTATTGTAGCCAGATATTTTCATTTACAGTCCTCTAATTCCAATATGGCTTCGGTAAGTCATCCGACAGCAGATCTTTCAAAAAAACGTAAAGATAAAGACAGAGACAGCCCACTCATGTCCAAACCTACTGACAATGCTTCCATTAAGCTAGTCGTCAGTCCTCCAGTACTCAGCGAGGCACTTTCGCAGCCCCTGATGCCCGCTTCAGCTGATTCGTAGACTGCTACCGAGACCCTTTCGGAGTCCAGTATGCCACAAAACTCCTTTTTTGTCTAAGGATCCTGCGGTCATTTCTACCTTGGATGGGTCAAAGCTGCTGAGCAGGCACCGGCTTCCGGGGAAGTCTTTCGCACTACCGAATCTTGACACACACCACCGTCTTCTTTCGTGACTACCATTCTTTCAAAAACAACAGAGTTCCTTAGGCCCAGGGTTCGAACCACATCCAAGAAACTGACTACCCACTCTCAGGCACCTGCTACCTTGCCTCAGTCTCAAATGCTTAAAATGGCAGAAGACCTCATCATGCTGATCATGGGAAGCCAAGCTACTCCCTCTAAAAGGAAAAGAAGTTTGTCCCCAGTAGTTTTGTCTGAACAAGAGTCAGAAAAATCTGATGCATCTGACTATGAAGACATGCAATGAGGATTCTGATGCAGAGGAATCCATTCCTTCAGCCTTTCCCCCAGAGGATTTTTCCTTTGGGGAAACCCTGCATATTTTAAGGGAGCATTTCCAGTGGGAGAGTCAGGACTACCCTCAGTCTAAAAAGAGACTCCGTGAATTCCTAGATCTTCCACACACAGACCCTTGGCCATCCCCTCAGTCCTAGATGTGGTGGATGATGTTTTCATTGACTCCAGCTTGATGCCTGATGCCCCACCTCCTGCTCTGAGAAAACCAGACAGGTACTACAGAGTTCATAGGTTGGTACTAGGCTATCCGCCCTAAGGCCTATACAAGCGTAGCGGTAACAATTCCCTGGCTATTTCTTCCCACAATATTTAATTCCCTGGACCTCTGTCTAGCAGGGTGACTGATGTGATCCCAGGGGTTAATTTCCTATCTCCCATCCAATCGTCAAGGCTCCTTTTGAAGAGGGCCAAAGAGGCGCTCTGCTTGACATGTATGGGCAGTCTATTCCAGAGTCTGGGAAGTCTCTGGGTCAGGAACCTATCCCTCCAGCATGTTTTGTTCATTGTGATGATGAGGTTTAGATCCCTGGAGTGTGCCTGTCTGAGGGATTGGGATTTCTTTAAGTGTAGCATGTCCAACAGCTCTGGGTTTGACATGGCATTGTATGTTAAGCAGAGATTGTCTCTGAGTAGACGATATGCGACAGAGTATAGGTGAAGTTTTTTTAGATGGTCAGCATAGGGCATCTGCTTTAGGCCTGTGATTCTTTTGGTGAGGTATTTCTGTGGCCTTTCCAGTTGTTGCAGATGTTTTGAGAGGGTACATACCCAACTGGGCATTGTATTCTATAATGGGTCTAATAAGGGATGAGTACAGTGGGACAATGACCTCCTTTTTTCTGGATGAAAAGCCCTTAGTGATGAGGTGTGCCACATAGAAGGATTTCCTGACTGCTGTGGCGATGTGGTTATCGAAGATGAGACCACTGTCCACCTGTGCCCCTAAGTCTCTTACCACTCTTTTGGTATTTAGTGTACTGCCACCTATGTGGTAATTCACGGGCACATGTTTTTTTTCCCAAAGGGGATAACTATACATTTCTTGGCAGTGAGCTTGAGCCCATGGCTCTGGCACCAAGCATCTGTTTCTGTAAGGCCCTTTTGTAGAATATCCACATCATTTGGGGATTCAATAATGGCTCCCAGTGTGCAGTCATCTGCGAACTTTGTTAGCCAGAGTCCCTTAGTGTTGGCCTGTACTTCAGAGAAGTAGATGCCAAACAAGAGCGGTCCCACGACTGAACCCTGAGGTACTCCACTTGTCTGGAGCTGGATTTGGAGTCGGCTACTTTTACAGTGTGGGTTCTGTCAGTACGCCAGTTGGCAACCCATCGAGTGATGTAGGGATTAATACCCAATTTAGTAAGTTTATCTGTGATTCCAGAGTGGAGGGTGGTGTTGAAGGCCTTGGTGAGGTTCAGATAGGCTGTGTGGGCCACCTTACCCTTTCCACGGCTCTGGAGACTGATTTGAAGAAGTCAGTCAGGTTCAGGAGACAAGATCGGCCCTTCACGAACCCAAACTGCATGGGGTCCAGTGTTTGAAGGTTGCCAATGTCTTTGTTTATAAGTTCCATGATAATATATTCCATGGCATTGCAGATTAGGCTCATCAGACTGATTGGGCGGTAGTTCTCAGGATCCAAGGTGGACCCCCCCCCCCCTTTGTGGAGTGGGATAACTGTAGCTGTGTGCCACTCAGTGGGCATGAAGCCTGAGGTGAGGCTATGATTAAACATGACACTTTGGTGAGGTACCAGTTCATTTTGTAGTTCATGTAGTACACAGCCTGGGATGTCGTCTGGTCCCATGGATGCTGTATTCTTAGCTTTGGAGAGTGCGTTTTTTACCTGTGTGGCCGTTATTACTGGAGTTTGGCAATTTTCGGTATTGAGATAGGCCCTTTAGGGGTGAGGGGGGTGATGTTTGCACTGAATCGATCTGCCAGGATATTGGTAATATCCTTGGGATCAGTATATTTAATGCCATTCTGTTGTAGCTCAGAGCAGAGCAGTCTCTGACTCACACAAATATATTTTTAAAAATCCAACAGCTGACCCTGAGGTCATTTCTCAAGGGTCAGAAGGGATTAAAGCAACCTTTGCTAAGAATCCCACCCCTCAGACAGGGATTCCCAAGTACCGGATAGATGGGGTAAAAAAAAGTATACACCTCAGCTACTCTTGCAATCAGGGCACTAAATTGTCAGTTCTATATGCATAAATACCAGCAACATACCTTGGAACTCCTTAAAAAAATGTCTTCCTTTCCTACTTGGGCAGAATCTAAAGATTTACAAGACTTGATGCATTCTGCAAGTCAAGTAACTAAACACACTTTGCACTGTGGTTTTGACACCCTAGAAGCTTCTTGCAGGGCAGCAGTCACTGGATCTGTCATTAGAAGACATGCATGGCTTAAAGAACAATCCCTGCTAGACCATGTCAAATCTAAATTGTTGGATGCCCCCTTGCATAAAGATAACTTATTTGGCACTGAGGCAGAAGAGGTCTTAAAAAAGATGGAAGAAAAAGCAAAATCTGTGCAAACAGTTAAAGATTTCTTACAGGTCCAGTCCCCTAGGTTCAGCAGGCATTGTCCCTCCAAGCACTGGTCATTTCCTGCTCCGAGAAAACTGGCCCAGCCTAGGCCCCGTGAAAACAGATCACCCAGACAACAGCCCCAGGGAATGCAGAGATCTAAGCAGTGGACTACCTCCACTTCAAAACCAGGGAGTTCAAAGCCACCCCCTTATGGTAAGAACTCACAATGACTCTCCTCCTCCAGACCTCCCCTCTGCCCACCTTCACTTACGCCTAGGAGAAAAACTCTCCTTTCACTCAAGCACTTGGGTCACCATTACCAAGGACCAATGGTTTCTGAACATTGTGTCTCAGGGATACAAATTCTCCTTCCACACCCTTCTAACTCCAAAAGGGTACCCACATCTACCACCAAATCAGTGGGCAGAGGCTCAAACCAAATCCATTCCCTGCTCTGTTTGAGGGCAGTAGAGCATGTTCCTGTAGAACAGATAGGCCAAGGCTTCTACTCCAGACTTTTTCTGGTACCCAGAAAAGAGAGCACCTGGCGCTCCATCCTTGATCTATCCATTCTAAACACCTTCCTGGTGATCCCAAAATTCAAAATGCTCACCTTCCAACAGCTGCTACCCATGATGTTCATCGTGCATACAGCTGCAGTCATAACAGATGGGTTCTTCTGCCGTCAGGCGGGTCCTCTGTCGGCCGAATTCTAAAGTCTAGGTCTGGTGTCGGTTGTCGTTGCTTCTTCCCTGATGTCAGTGCAACAGGGGTATAAAGGAACCAGCTGACGCCATTTTCTTCAGTCTTTCTTGCCGCGCGGTGCCTGAAGCAGAAGCAGTTCGCAAGTGCTGGTCGGCCAGCTCCTGAGATTACGAAAATTTGGAAACCGAAGTCTTCTTAAAAGCTAAGTACCCCGTTGGGGAAACTTTTCTTGCCTCAGACCGATGTCAGACAAAGTTAATAATTGTATTTCTTGTGGGAAGCAAATACCGCATAAGGATTTCCATTCCCTCTGTATACCTTGTTTAGGCCCAGACCATGACGTCTCGGTCTGTCGCTTTTGTGCTACATTCAACAAACGCACTATTAAGCGTCGGGCGGAGTTCGCCCAGCATTATTTTGGGAAATATTTAACTATACTATGTCGTCGGATACTCCGACTCTGGTTTTGTCTAAAAAACGCAAAGACAAGGACTGACACACGAGGTCCGCCTCTACCGACACCACGCCAAAGCCGACTACACGTGGTCCGGTTCTCAGCGGGACGCCTACGCAGCCCCTAACTACCGACGACACTTCTTTGACGGTGTCTCCTGTGCCCGAGGTCGCAGGCTCCTCGGCCCACACCCCGACTACAGATACCGAAGCCACGCTTGGCGTTGAATCTCAGAATGTGGACAGGTCCACCTCCACTCAAGGTGTCTTCAGACCTTCCTCTTCTTTCTCTATCAAGGCTTTCACAAAGTCTAAAGCAACCATGCACTCTAAGAGACCAGCTACACAGGGCCCATCTCCAGGCCCCATGCCTAAGAAACAGATGCTTAAAATGGCTGAGGATTTAATTACTCTTATCAGAGGTTCTCAGCCCCCACCCGACAAAAGGCCCAGAGTGGAGGAAGATTCCCCCTTCTCTGATCAGGGCTCCATTATTTCAGAGCATTCTGATGATCAGGAACATTCTTACTCCCCTTTTGAAGACTCTGATGCGGAGGAGTCCATCCCTTCTGTCCCCCCCCCCCCCCGAGGATTACTCATTTGGGGAAACTTTGCATACCTTAATGGAACACTTCCACTGGAAAGGCCAAGATTATTCAGATTCCAAGAAAAGGCTCAGGGAATTTCTCTTGCTACCTCAATACAGGCCTCTGGCTATACCTCCTGTCTTGGGCATCCTAGATGATGTTTACTCGGAAGCTTGCCTTAACCCGGACTCTCTACCTCCAGCTCCAATTAAGCCTGACAGGTACTACAGGGTTCCTGACTCACACCAATTTCTATACAAAAGCCATGCTGCTGACCCAGAAACCATCTCACAGGGCCCCAAGGGAGTTAAGGCCTCCATTGCTAAAAATCCGTTACCTTCTGAGAGAGACTCCAGATCCTTAGAAAGGTGGGGAAAAAAGGTATATACCTCGGCTACCTTATCCATGAGGGCCTTAAACTGTCAGTTTCATATGCTAAAATACCAGCAGTTTTTGTTATCACAATTGAAAAGTAAAATGTCACAACCTGAACAACCAGACTTGAAGGAGTTGCAGGATTTGATGCATAGTGCAGAACAAGTGGGTAAGCATACCTTACAATGTGGTTTTGATGCTCTAGAGGCCTCATGTAGAGCTGCTGTTACAGGATCAGTCATACGTAGGCATGCCTGGCTCAAGGAACAAGCCTTGCCTGATCATGTCAAAGCTAAATTACTAGACGCCCCTCTTCAAAAGGATGTATTATTTGGTGCTAATGCTGAGGAGGTGTTAAGGAAAATGGAGGAAAAGGCTAAATCAATGCAAACTGTGAAAGAATTTCTACAGGTACAACCCCACGTTTTAGTAGAAATTGGCCTTCCAAAAACTGGTCCTTTCCTGCCACGGACAGACCCCAAAGAGGCAGATACAGGCGCCCTAGGGGCAGAGGACAATCCCAAGGATCGTTTAGAGGCAGACAATGGCAAGCTCCTACACAAAGAGGTGGTGAGAATAACTCGCAATCTTTCAGAAAGCAAACCCAATGACTTTCCCCTTTGCATGCCAACCAAGTCTCAAATGGCAGCCCACTTAGGAGGAAAGCTGGCATTATTTTCAAAAAATTGGCATATTGTCACAAAGGACAAATGGATCCTGGACATTATAAACAGAGGCTACAAATTCCATTTTCACACCCTTCCAAAAATGAGAGGCATGCCAAACCTGCCACACAATCAAAGGGCAGAGGCACAAAGGCAAATTACAGATCTCATAAACATGAAAGCTATTCAAGAGGTACCTACGCACGAACAAGGACAAGGTTTTTATTCCAGGCTATTTCTGGTGCCAAGGAAGGGAAAAGATTGGAGACCTATTTTGGACCTATCCATCCTAAATACATTTCTACTCGTACCAAAATTCAAGATGCTCACTCTACAGCAACTTCTTCCCATGCTGGGCAAGGAGTCTTGGCTGGTAACATTGGACCTCAAGGAGGCATACCTGCATGTCCCAGTCAGACAAAATTGCAGAAGGTACCTCAGGTTTCTTGCAGGTTCAACCCATTGTCAATTCTCTGCATTGCCCTTTGGTTCACGAAATGCCTGGCATCAGTAATTGCCTACTGCAAACTTCAAGGGATACAAATATACCCTTATTTGGACGACTGCCTGATCCAAGCGGACAGCAAGCACATTCTTCTGAAACATCTGGCTTATGTAATAATGTTGTTGAACTCTCTAGGATACACAGTCAACAAAAAGAAATCAAGGTTAATACCCTCTCGGAAGATAATTTTCCTGGGTGCCAATTTGGACACAAACACCCACATGGCCTACCTCACGCCAGAGAAGCAGGGGCAACTAATTCAATACTTCAGAACACTAGCAAATTGCACCAGGCTGACTGCAAGGAAAATCCTGCAGGCTCTGGGATTCATGGCATCTTGCATCTTACTAATCCCATGTGCAAAGCTGCATATGAGGAAACTACAATGGTACCTGAAAAACATATGGTCTCAACACAGCCACAGTTTGGAAACGATAATACCACTAATTCCATGTCTGCAAAAGGAATTTCTGTGGTGGGCTCAAGCATGTCAAACAAACACAGGTCTTCCATTCAGCAAGCCTCAAGCAAATCAAGTCATCACAACAGACGCCTCGGACTACGCCTGGGGGGCGCACATGACAGATCAGTGCATTCAGGGCAAATGGTCCTAAAAAGAAAAGCACCTTCACATCAATCAAAAAGAAATGCTAGCAGTAATAAATGCTATTATAGCTTTCAAGGACCTTCTACAACCAGGTCAACTATTGATAAGAACGGACAACACCACAGTTATGTGGTACATAAACAAACAGGGAGGAACACATTCTTACCCCCTATGCAGACTGGCCATGTCACTTTGGAACATGGCCATGGACTTACAAATGGAACTACAAGCACAGTACTTGCCAGGCAAGGAAAACACGCTGGCAGACAACCTAAGCAGGAATATGACAGATCCACACGAATGGAAATTGCATCCAAAAGTTTTTACAGAAATAATCCAAGGATGGGGAAGGCCAGACATAGATCTCTTTGCCTCCCACAAAAATCATCAATTGACAAAATTCTGCTCAAGGATCTTCCATCCAAAGGCCTGGAGAGTGGACGCTCTCTCTTTCAGTTGGACATCAATGACAGTTTATGCCTTCCCACCTCTTCCTCTGCTGCCCAAAGTTCTATTGAAAACCAGAGCAGACAGACCAAAGATGATTCTCATTGCTCTGGACTGGCCAAGGCAACACTGGTACCCACTCCTGAGGAGCCTGACGCATTCGCCGCCATGGACTCTGCCTCTAATGCCTCTTCTTCTGACTCAGCACAGCTTCAAAACTCTTCACGGTCAGCTAAAAACACTCATTCTAGCCGCATGGAAGATTCCTTAGCATCACAACAGGCACTACTCTCCAAGGAGGTGCAGGATGTCATTTTGGAGGCCAGAAGGCCATCAACTAGAAAAGCTTACTCCACAAAATGGAAACGTTTTTGTGTCTGGAATGAGAAAAAGGGCCAGGATCCTGGAAAACTGAATTTACCTCAAATACTACAATATTTGGCTGAACTGCTAAGCAGTGGACTTTCTTTCTCCTCCATCAAAATCCATGCCTCAGCCATTTCTGCAGAATACAACACTGATCCACCTTTATTCTCTCACCCTCTCTTAAGACAGTTCCTCAGAGGGGCTAAGAATTTAAGACCTCCAAGGAAACAACCAATACCTGCTTGGGATCTTAATTTCATTCTGGAAAAACTGACCTTGCCTCCCTTTGAGCCAGCTGCCTCATCAGATTTGCAATATTTGTCCTGGAAAACAGCTTTCCTTCTGGCTATCACCTCAGCTCAGTAGAGTTTCAGAACTACAGGCTTTCATGGCTGTCCAGCCTTTTATCATCTTTCATCAGGACAGAGTTTCCTTACGAACCAACCCATCCTTTATGCCTAAAGTGGTATCCAGGGTAACTTTAAATCAGGCCATACATTTACCTACCTTTTATCCTAATCCTCAAAACAAAGGGGAGAGATTACTACATTCCTTGGACATCCACAGACAATTGCGTTATTATTTGGACAGAACAAAGCCTTTCAGAAAATCAGAACAGCTCTTTGTGGCCTATGCGGTAAGAGCTCAAGGAAAGCCAATTTCCAAACAGACAATCTCAAAATGGATAGCCCACTGCATACGCTTTTGCTATTCCTTTCATGGCAAAACTGTACCTACAGGTATTAGAGCTCATTCCACCAGGGCCACAGCCACCTCTGCAGCCTTCCTCAGAGGAGTTCCTACCAAGGATATTTTGGAAGCAGCTACTTGGAGTTCTGTGCATACCTTCTCCAAGTACTACAACCTACCATTATACTCCAAATCTAGAGCAGGCTTTGCCACTGCAGTCTTGCAGGGCATTTTGGCTCCTCCTAGTTCCACCTAGTGCTTACCACCCCTTTCTTAGCTTTGGGATTCTACCCATCTGTTATGACTGCAGCTGTATGCACGATGAACATAGTACAGTTTTGTACCTACCATAAATGTAGATGTTCGAGTGCTAATACAGCTGCAGTCCAGGTTTCCCTCCCTCCTTCCCCTCTTGGGACAGGCCTATAGGCTAACACATCCTCATACAACCTGATTGGGGTATTCATTTATGATGTATTTGCTTGCAACTACTGTATTTTGATTATATTGCACTGCATTATTACACAAATTTATGTATTGCCTTCCTTCTGGGGGCACCTGACATCTGGGGCAAGAAAAACTGAAGAAAATGGCGTCGGCTGGTTCCTTTATACCCCTGTCGCACTGACGTCAGGGAAGAAGCGACGACAACCGACGCCGGACCTAGACTTTGGAATTCGGCCGACCGAGGACCCGCCTGACGGCAGAAGAACCCATCTATTATGACTGCAGCTGTATTAGCACTCGAACATCTACATTTATGGTAGGTACAAAACTGTACTTTCTCCAAGGATGCTTGGCTAGCCACCCTAGATCTAAAAGAGGCCTACCTCCACATTCCTGTCAGGAAATCATGCAGGAAATATCTCTGCTTCAGGGCAGGATCTCAACACTTTCAGTTCTCTGTGCTTCCCTTTGGCTTATCTACTGCTCCCAGAGTTTCCACAAAATGTCTGGCTCCAGCCATTTCTTTTTGCAGACAAAGAAATATTCAAATTTACCCCTACTTAGATGACTGCCTTATTCAGGAAGAGAGCCAGGAAAAGCTGCTCAAGCACCTGGCCTTTGTAAAGCCCCTACTAACCTCCCTAGGGTACACAGTCAGTGAAAAGAAATCAAAACAGGTACCCACCCAAAAGATAATCTTCCTGGGAGCAATTCTGGACACAGCATTCCAAATGGCATAACTTACACCAGAGAAACAAAATTCCCTGACAGCCTACTTCTCTCAACTGGCCACCAGGCCCCAGCTTTCTGTAAGGAAAATCCTGCAAGCTATGAGGTTCATGGCATCTTACATACTCCTCATTCCATATGCCAGACTGCATATGAGGAAACTTCAGTGGTACCTAAAGAGCCTTTGGTGTCAACACTCTCAAGACTTGGAAACTCTTCTACCTATAATTCCTTGCCTCAGAAAAGAATTTCTTTGGTGGGCAACAGCATGCTCCCACGACAGGGGATTGCCCTTCTCCCCAAACCCCGCCACGCAGACCCTCACCACAGATGCATCAGACTATGCTTGGGGTGCACACCTGGATGGCAGGTGCATACAGGGCCAATGGAGCCCACAACAAATCCCTGTGCACATCAGTCAAAAAGAGATGATGGCTGTGCAGCATGCCTTGATATCTTTCAAGCCCCTTCTCTCTCCAGGGGTTCTCCTGATCAAAACAGACAACACCACTGTGATGTGGTACATCAACAAGCTAGGAGGGACTTGCTCCTACCCCCTATGCTGGCTGGCCATGATCCTTTGGCTCACAGACTCTTCCATGCAGCTACACTTGTTAGCACAGTAACTACCAGGCTCTCTCAACTCCCTGGCAGACCAATTAAGCAGAAACCTTCTGGACCCACACGAGTGGTAGCTCAACAGAAGTACCTTCACCCTAATAATTCAGAAATGGGGAACCCCGAAGGTTGACCTCTTTGCCTCCCACACCAACCATCAGCTCAGCAAATTCTGCACCAGGGAGCATCACTGCATGGCTTGGAAAGTGGATGCCCTGTCCTTCCCCTGGGTCATCCTCTCGGTCTATGCCTTTCCTCCCCTACCTCTCATCCCCAGGGTACTGCTCAAAATAAGGGAGGAAAAACCAAGGACCATTCTTATAGCTGCAGACTGGCCCCCACAACACTGGTACCCATTGCTGCGCAGCCTGTCCCCACTGCCTCCATGATATCTTCCTCAGATTCCAAACCTCCTAACCCAGATGGAAGGGGAATTCATGCATCCCCAATTGCGGGCACTCAATTTGGCAGCTTGGCTTATTCCCTAACCCCGAACCAATCTGCCATCCTCAGTTAACAGGTTCTGGATGTTATCCGTGAGGCCAGACGCCCTAGCGCCAAAAAGTCTTATGCAGATAAATGAAAAAGTTTCTGCACCTGGATCCAGGCTAAGGGGGCCAATACGGCACAGCCCTCCATTCCTCTCATCCTGGATTACTTAGCTGACCTACTACACAGTGATCTCTCTTTCTCCTCTATTAAAATTCATGCGTCTGCTATTTCTGCTCATTTTCCTACTGAGCAGTCCCTTTTCTCACACCATTTGATCAAACAGTTCCTCAGAGGAGTTAGCAATTTGAGGCCCCCCAGAAGGGCACCAACACCAGCTTAGGACCTTAACTTTGTCTTGGAAAAGCTTCCCCTGCCTCCTTTTGAACTAGCTTCTTCTACAGAGCTAAAGTTTCTCTCCTGGAAGACAGCATTCCTTCTGGCTATCACTTCAGCCAGAAGAGTCTCTGAGCTGCAAGCACTCATGGCTGTGGAACCCTTCATCATCTTCCATGCAGACTGGGTTGCCCTCAGAACTAACCCATCCTTCATGCCCAAGGTGGTGTCCAGTGTGGCTCTCAACCAATCCATTCATTTGCCCACCTTCTTTCCTAATCCCCAGAACAAGGCGTAAAGGATTCTTCGCTCTCTATATGTGCACAGACAGCTCAGATACTATCTGGACAGGACTAAATCCTTCAGAAAGTCTGATCAATTGCTGGTTAGCTTTGCTACAGGGGCAGAAGGCAAAGCCATCTCCAAGCAAACCATTTCCAAATGGATAGCACACTGCATCCATTTCTGCTACAAACAACATGGTAAGCCTCCCGCAAAGGGAGTCAGGACACACTCCACCAGAGCAGCTTCTACTTTTGCAGCTTTCCTCAGAGGAGTCCCCACCAGGGACATCTGGAGGCTGCCACCTGGACATCTGTTAACACTTTTACCAGGCATTACTACCTGCCTCTCTTCTCCAAATCCAGTCAGGGTTTGCCTCTGCAGTCTTGTAGAGCATCCTAGCCAGCCCCTAGCTTCCTTGACTGCCTCCACCCATTTCAGCTTTGGGAAACTACCCAAATGTGATTACTGCAACAGTGAAACATGAAGAACATAGTATTGCTGTGTACACTTACCATAAATGTAGATGTTTAAGTGTATTCACTGTTGCAGTCCTGGTTTCCCTCCCTTCATCCCCCTTTTTTCTCTTTCTCCTTTTGTTACCATTCTTCCTTGTTGTTCTCCTTTCCTTACAAGGGACATATTGGTATTTCATTTCCACTGGTGGGGTTCTTCCACCAGAACCTGGTCTCCGACTTTGAGGGCTACTGATAGGTTAGGAGAAGAAAAACTGATGTAATGGCGTCGGCTGCCTTACTTTGGACTACTGACGACCTGACGTCATTCCTCAAGTGACAGCAACCAATGCAGAAATACTAAGTCTCTGGTATTTTTGCCTGTCGAGGACTACCCTAGCTGGGATAACTCAAATGTGATGACTGCAACAGTGAATATACCCGAACATGTACATTTATGGTAAGTGTACACAACTGTTCTTTTTTCTGACTGGTCTGTAGGCCTTCCTGTAGTAAAACTTGTTTTTCTGATTCTGTATAAGCCCAGTGTCTGTGCTAGGCTGCTCTCCATGCAGTGGCATTTAGCAGTGCCCTGTAAAGACACAAACGCTTGTAAGTATAAAATGCCCTTAATATAACTATCTGCAGTCTTCCCCAGTCCCCCAATTCCCTTGCTGTTCTAGGAACACTTGAGTTGTGAGCAAAGCAGCATTGCCTTGTTGGCTTGCTGCAGCTCACACCAAGTATAACACCCATTCTTCATCCATGTGCTGTCATCCCATTCCAGTTAAATCTCCTTACTCTTCTCTCTGGTTAAACCCGTAGTAAAAAAGCTGCTTAACCTGAAACAAACAGTATGTGAGCGATGTAGTTATACTATGAAAATTGAGACATAACTCTCACATACTGACAAATCAAATGATAAACAGGTTGTCAGCACAGGCACATCATTTCTCTTGCTAAGTAAGGTATTTAACACATAAACCCACATATGCAGAGGTACTCACAAGTAACTTACCAAAACCTCAGAGGCCTCCCATATGCTGCCGTCAGAAATCACATGCAAACAAAACCACATCAACACCAACCACTAAACACAAAAATACACAGCACAGTGTCTCCATATGCAAATGCTTAAGGCGAAATGCCATGCATTCAAGCATCTTGGTCATAGAAGACTTCATCGTGAGACACACGGATGCCTACCAGTTTGGATAGAGAGAGTTACAGTCATTTGCCTGTCAGGGGCCAGGATTTGCCAGATCATGAGGCACTTGGATCATTCAACCACAAGTACATCCGTGGACAATATGAAGAGAGACATGATGGATCTCTCGATGAGTATGTGTCACAGGCTGGTATGAGCCTTGCATTGAGCAGCATTCTGCCCTCACCAAAAATGATACCACATTACAAACAGAAAATGATTGACTTCAGTAATTGGCTTAGCTTCTGATGTCATTCCAAGGGCATCTAATAGTTTTCTGCTTGAGACCACATGATTGACAGGCCATGCTGCTTTGCCAGCGATGGTCTGCACCTGTTGCCACTAGGCTTTTGAATACTGTCCAAGGCATTAGCCACCCCAAAGTGCCTTTTTAGGCAGTTCCAAACCAACAGACCTACCAACTTGCCAAATTCTTCTGATGTCAAGCTGAAGGTAGTACTACTCAGTGCTAGGAGTCTTAACAACAAACTGCACTACTTGGAAGCTCTCCTCACCCTGGAGAATGCTGACGTCTGTGCAGTTACAGAGATGTCATTCAAGGCTGCGAAAAGCATCCCTGCAGTGCAAGGCTGCAATGCCTGTTACATCAGATCACCCACTGAAAAAGGAAAAATGAAAGGAAGAGGTGTTTCAGTTTACATAAATAACAATCACTCCTCCAGATTGGTCAAGCAGGATGATTTGCTTGAGCTACTCCATGTTCAGCTGACCATAAGCAAAATCCCCCCACCATGTCATCACTTGCTACAGTTCCCAAACCATGATCTATGAAAATCTCTCTGCATACCTGAAGTTAGTAGGCTCACTTGCCATTCAGCCCAACACATGACTCATAGGTGATTTTAAACCCCCCCCCCCCCAAACTGGAAAACATGTACAACCACTGACATGCAGGCTCAGAGATTCCTGGACTTTATCAATGCAAATACCCTGGAACAGCTGATCTTCACTCCCTCTAGTGGTTCAGATATCCTTGTTATAGTACTTAAAAACATGGGAGAGCATCACCCCACCCAGCATAATGTTCTCATTCGTAAAATTGGACCGTAATTCTGTTTCCTTTGAAATAAACATAATGGTAGAGCCCCCACCAAACCCTAAAACCATAAAGAATGTTCCCAAGACAAATTGCCTTCTATTAAGTGATAGCATAGATAATTTCTAAAGCATCCCTAACCCCCAAAAACTTGGAGGCCTATGCAGAAGTGTATACAAATGCCCTGTACAACCACTTAAACAACTGCATATCAACAGCAGTACCTGACCGAACTAAACCCAGGTCTAGCTGGAAAAACAAGCCACCCTGGTGGACCCCTGTCATAAACAGACTATACAACAAAAGGAAGATATTCCTGTCTAGAAATGTGGAAGGGTGCACAATAGAGAAAAAAATCCCTCATTATTCTCAACAGGCAAATCAGGGAAGTAGTCAAGTCTTCAGAAGCTAAATACGAGACTAAAATAGCCTCCCAAGCAAAGGGTAACCACAAATAATTTTTAGTTATGTCTGAAATGTTAAGAGAAACACTCAACAATGTGCTGAGTTGGCTGTAGGTGGCACAACCTATATTCAGCCAGAAGAAATAGCAAACCTGATGGCTGATAAATTCAGCTCAGATTTCACCCCCTCATCACCTTCTTCAGTCACTCCCCATGAAATATCCCACAATTCCTTTGCCTGTTATCTCAAAAGAACAGGTCATCACTGCCCTCTCTAAAGCTGAAAACACAGCATCAGTAGACCCTGACAGAATCCCACAGTGCCTATTAAGTAGCTTAAAACATGACCTAGCAGACCCGCTTGGAACTCTTTTTAACCACAATCCCTTGACAGGCGTTGTCCCAGTAGAGTGGAGGACAGCATGGGGGGAACCATTAAATGACCCAGGAATCTACCATCCCATAAGTCTGACTAGCCTCAGATATGATGCTGTGGAAAGGATAACCATGGCTCTGATTAACAATGACATAAGAAATCTCCATACTCTAGACCCAACCCAATTCAGCTTCATCAAGGGCAGGTTCTGCCTGCTCAGTCTGGTGGACTTCTGTGAGGTCGTCACCCATGCCATGGATGAAGGTAAGACAGTGCATACCGCCTACCTTGAACTGGCCAAGGCATTTGACACAATTCCCCACTTTGGTATTATAGATAAACCCACAAAATTGGGCATAAACCTCTAGATCACTAGATAGATGGCTAAATGGCTCACAGATAGGACACATGTTGTTATAGTGGGGAATCGAGATCTAGCAGGAGGCCAGTCACCAGTGGTGTACCACAAGGCTCTGTGCTGTACCCCCTTCTGTTTGGGATATACTGTTCATGTGTCAAAGCAAGTATACATGGCCTTTAGCTGACCAAGTTTGCTGATGACTGCAAGCTGGGGTCAATCATTGACTCCCCAAATGATGTTGATATCCTACAGAAAGGTCTGATGCAAACTAATGATTGGTGTCAGACTCATGGCATCAAACTAAATGTGAAGTACATAATAATACCCTTTGGGAAATCCAAATAACCCTGCAAATTTCAACATAGATAGCACCCCCTTCAAGAGTGGAGCCAGTGATGAGAGATCTGGGTACTGAGATACATAGTAATCTGAACTTTGACCACCATGTTTCCACGGTGGTGAGGAAATTCGTCTATGTGGCTCAGCTTATAAGTAAGAGTATGGCATTTGTATACCACTGTACTTGGCCCTCATCAGACCAATAATTGAGTACAGTGCATCTTTGGCAGGTACCTCACCAGGCACCTGCAACATTTGGAGCATCCTCAGAAGTTTCTCATAAAAAAAAATACAGGGTATAACCAACATGTCATATGCAGACAGCTTAAAAGCCCTATCACTGTATTCATTTTCCTACTGATTACTGAGGGTTGATCTGTGCCTGACCTACAAGGCAGTCTCTGACCCATCCCTGATGGAAATGTTGCATATTCACAAAACTAACTGCTTGAGGGTTTCCCGCACCAAAGATCTAAACCTGATCTCTGACATGAGTAGATCTTGCTGGAGAGATAGTTATGTGTCCAAGAGACTGCCCCTCCTCTGGAATAGGCTTCCTAGCCATGTGAAACAGAGCCTTTCCCCTGACCATTTTCGAGTGCAATCTGGACCTGTGGATGAGAAATCACAGTTTTACTCCTGGGGTAGCACCCATGTCCCTTATTGACTGAGGCAGTCCGTAAAAATTGTCAAAACCCCACTTGCTGACCCTTGTTATCTTTCCTGTAGGGATAGAAATATTGGATAAAATCTGGGTAAAACTGGCTAGGCTTGTAAGGGCTCTTGAGCCATTTGCGTAGTAATCTCCAATGAACCTATAAACTAATTCTTATTTAATGCCTAAAGTGGTATCCAAATTACTTTAAGCCAAACTATCCATGTTCTCTTTTCTTTCCTGAACGTAAAAATGAGGGAGAAAGGATACTTCATCCTTTGAATGTCCACAGACAACTCTGATACTATCTTGTCAGAACCAAATCTTTCAGATCTTTGGATCAGTTGTTCATTTCTTGTGAAGGTAAATGGAAGGAACAACCTATGTCGAAAGAGATGGTTTCCAAATGGTTGTTGGAGGATATTACCTTTTGTCATACATGTCATAACAAAACTGTTAAAGGCAGGTTCAAGGGCAACTCTTCCAGGGCTTTGGCTTCATCCATTCCTTTTTTTGGAAAGGGGTGGATTGTAGAGTTATTTTAGAAGCTGCTACTTGGTCCTTTGTAAATACTTTTACAAAGCACTATTATCTTGATTCCTTCACTAGGTCCAGATCAAGCTTTCCTTTTACCATTCTCCAGGGACTCCTGGACTCACCTTCTTCCACCTCTCAAAAGTAGTTAGCTGTATTAATCTGTCCAATATAGCTAAGGCTTGTGTGGCAGTGAGCAGTATAATGAACATAGTACAGTTGTATAAGTTGAGCTTCCCATAACAGTAGATATTCGAATGATTACTGCAGTGGCTGTTTCTTCCATCTCCCTTGTTTTTTTAATTTTATGCCAGTGTGTACATTTATTTTTGTTCCTTGCATTGTCTTTTCAGAGATAAGTTTATCTTTTTCTGCTGCCAGGATAGCTCTGAAGAGTTGTGTGTCCAGACTTGTCTTTTAGTCAGCTGAGCTTGAGCTGCTTGACAGTTTGGTTTCAGGAAAGGTGCCTTGAAGCTTTGGAAGCCTCCTGGCTGTTTATCTTTGTCAGGATATAACCCAAATAAATAAGGCTATTGTAGCAGTGATCAATAGTACAGCTACTGTGTGGTAAGTCCAGCTGACACAATTGTAATTTTCCAGAGTCACCTTGTCCTGATGGTGGTTAGAATGAGTAACCTTTATCTGCAGTTGTAAGAGTTTCACCCTGTCTTCCAAGCTGAGATCCTGTTACACTAGCTCCGTATCTTTGTCTGCTTTTTATTTCAGACAATGTACTGTGGATGATATCTGTGCAGCAGCAACTTGGTGTACAATACTCAGTTTTATCAAATGTTATCAGGGAGTGGGAGGTTGAAATAATGGTTAAAGTGTTTATCTTACAGACACAAGGTGGAGGGTTTACCTGGGGTAATTGGCTAGGCTTAAAATGGCCCACAGAGGCAGTTAGCCTAATACTAATCTATGAACCTAAAAGAGTTTAAAAAAAAAACATATGGGAAAAATTATTACAAACTGGATATGATGTAGTAGCTTTTGGTTCCACCATTCTGAGGGGTGTTTTGTCATTGTGCAAAGCAGGTGGGAAAGCTGTTCTATCCTGTCAAAATGGATGGAGGGAACAACATAAGATATAAAAGTTGTGTACTTAACCATAACAGTAGATCCTTATTATCCCTCTCCATCTGTCTAGGTGACCCACTCTCCTTCCAAATTGTGATATATTTTTTTCAATTCCTGAAAGACCTGATTGACCAATATTTGAAGTCTTACCATGGTGGTGCTGTGGTAGCGTTGTTGCCTCACAGTATGTCTCTGTCCGGTTAAATTCTCAGCAAGAGCATTGTCTGCGTGGAGGCATGTGTGAATGGGCGTACCTTCGTTGAAGGTTGTGTGGCAGAGCTGGCAACTCGGCACATAAAAATCAACTGCCAATCATTAGCAGACCGGAGTTCCGCTGTGGCGACCCTTAACCGGGAAAAGCCGAAAGACACAAAACCCTTGTCCTTTTCTCCTTTCTTTTTGATCCATTTTCAATATGGAATATTCTGCCATTGTTAGCACAACTTTGACTTGAGGAATACTTCTCTCTTACCATTATGGGAGAGGGAGAGTGCTGGAAAAGATCTGCTAAAGATGTTACTGGCCTGGTTCCACCTTTAGAAAGATAATCCAACTACTCTTGATGGACAAAGAGAGACAACAAGGATCTACTGCATTGGTAAGTACATACCTTTCATTTGTAACTGACTGTTTTTGCTGTGTTTGTTCTCCCTCTACAAATTTGGGTCCTACTAACTTGCCAAGTATGTGGCGGAGGAGGGCTTTAGAACTTAGCTTTAGTAGGTGTCATTTTTTAAACCCGTGGTAATTATCTTGTGAGCGACTGTAGTACTGTTACTCTTCTGGGTATTTAAGCTGCTGCTGGGGTTGTTTTAAAGTTGCTATCCAGTTGTCTACTATGCCTTTCTTAAAATGCTTTAAATTGCTTGATTGTGCATATCATTGCTGTCAATTCGGCTGATGTGCCCTGAGGTCTGCAACTGTGCCCAACTGAATTATTTGATTCTGACTTGTTTCAATCATATTAGACTTTTACCAGTCTCTACTACATTAGAGAAGGTGTCTGTTTTGCCATTTTTGCTGCAGAATCATAACTGATTTTGTTGTTTTTTTTCATCTTTGCTAATTTAAACACTACTAACTTGACAAGTGTGTCTGGCTTTTTAGACATTAGCTGCGTTCGTTATCTTATGAGTGAAGGTAGCATTACTGTTGCTGTTGGGGGTAAACTGTTAGTGTGGATATTTTTAAAGTTATCCATTTGGTTAATGTGCTTTTCTTGTCTGCATTAAATTGCTTAGCTGTGTGCGCCATTGCTTTCTGTTTGTCTTAGCTATGGATTGGGCAGTAGCAGGGCACTGGGTACTCTGAGCTGCTACAAAAGTCTTAACCTACCTTTTTACCCCATATACAGTAATGCAACTTCAACTTCAGCTGCCGAGGTGTTCAACCTGTGCTGCTAGGTAACTAACATTTGTATTCTCCTACAGCTGTCACCACCCATCTGCTCTTCACTCTTCTTTGCACTGCATAGAGGCACCTTGCTTCTACCCCTTCTGCACTGTAAATCGACTTAGAGCTTGATAGCCACAATACAGATCACTGTAGATTTAAGGAGCTCTAAGTAAAATTCATATGGGCCCATTTCCCTTCTGTACTCTGTAAGGTCCACCGAGTAGTTATTAAGTATACCTTCTATTCTCAGTCATTTAATTACCAGTAACCTGTATTTGTGATCATGGGCCCTCAGACCACTTCTTGTCCTACATTGCTAGTCTGTAGCACTAGATACCCTGAGGCTGTCCTCAAACTGCTTTATGCTTATTGATGATCATTTACACCTAAAACCACTGCACTCCATATATGAGAGGTACTTAAGTTGGAGGCTAGCCTCTCATTTAGATGCACACATGTACAATACATGAGATTGGCAGTGCCCCTTCCCACCTCACCTCAGCATCCCATTCACAAAAAAAAGAAACCCACAAATGCTGAGGTACTGTACTTAAAAACTCTTTTTGTAAGTGCCATAGTCTTCCAAGGTGTAAGTTAGATCCTCAAACCCCCACATACTACACCTTTATTCACAAACACTAAAGAGCAGAGACACCATACTGGCCGTACTATACCCTTGGGACATCATAGGCCAGCAAAAATGCAAGGTAATGTACTTGTTATAGGTAACTACATAGTGAGACACATAGACAGTCCACTTTCACAAGGCTTAACAAAGACAGGGTGACAGTGAACCGCCTCCCTAGAGCCAGGATACAATGGTGGCTAGGTCTCTGAAGATGCCTTACCCCAAATGCAATTATGACATGGTTGTTTTTTATGTGGGTATGAATGACTTGGGACACTTCGTTGGTTTATATGGAGAAGGACATGACTGAGTTCTCCAAGTATGTATCCAGGGGTGATATGCAGCTTGCCTTGAGTAACATTTCTGCCTTCGCCAAGAATGAAGCCTCAATACAAATAAAAGATGATTGAAATTGGCTTAGCAATTTACTGTTATTCAGTGGGGGTCCAGTGTATGTTAGCCTGGAGGGAGGTCACAGACAGTCCTGTCAGCTTCACAATGGATGGAACTGTAGCTTTCACTGTGGAGCCTTCATATAGTGGCCAAAACTGCCAACACCTCCCCCTCCCCGACAATCCTTTTTATGCAAGCTAAACCTGTTCCATAAACCACCTTATCTAAATGAGACCAGAGTACTATTAAAGTAACACTGTTCATTGCTTCTGCCTCAAGAAAAAATGCTATCTCTAGAAGCCCTTTTCATAGGTTCATAAGTGTTTACTAGGCTAACGACCACAAGGGCCTTTTTAAGCCTAGCCGTGCATCCCAAATCTCTGACAAGTTCTGATACCCTTGATAAGTGTAAGCATGGGCCTGAGAGATGAACCATTTACAGGTTACCTGTATCCATTAGAGACATAGGTACCAAACCAGTGATGAATTTCCAGTTTCCCATCCAATTGTCCAAGTTGCACTTGAATTGGGTTAGGTAGGAACTTTGCTTCACATGGGTGGGGAGTTTGTTCCATAGATGGGATAGTCTCTGGGATACATACCTATTTTTCCAGCAGGTACTATTTATATCACAGGCAAGGTTTAAGTCTTTAGAATGGTTAATTCTGGTGCTGTTTGTTTTGTGGATATGCAGGAGGCCCATTAGAGTGGGGTCTGACAATGCCCTGTATGCCAGACATAGTTCTCCCTTCAAAAGCCTGTAGGAGACAGAAGAGGGATAGGGCCTTGAGGCGGTCTGCATAGGATATTTTACTTACACCCTGTATTATTTTAGTAAGGAACCTCTGTGGATGTTCCAGGTGTTGGATATGCCTGGTTAGGTATATACCAAAGGGGACGTTGTACTCAGTGATAGGTCTGATGAATGCCAAATACAGTGTAACAATGACTTCCTTGGACTTCGATGCCATACCTTTGTTTATAAGTTGCACAACATAGAATGATTTCCTCACCATTGTAGACAGGTGATGGTCAAAGGCTAGATTACTATCTGTGTGTGTCACTAAGTCCCTGACTACTGGGTCAACTCTAAGGGGTGTGTTGTCAATATGATCACTTTTAACACTAGAAAATATTGATAGGTATGTTGTGACAATAGGAGGTACTGCCAGTGGATGTGTAACATATGGTAGCACAGCTAGCTGGAATTTTGTAAATAATTATATGTCATTTGTAGCCTGTAAGCAGTTGTCAGTAAAGGTGTGCATTCTCTTAGCAGCCACAAGATAGACATTCAGAGTTTCATATCACAACAGTTTTATTCATTTATTTTTTTGTTAGTTTAGTTTAGTCAGGGAGAGCAGGCAAAGATGTCAGCAGACGATTATGGCAAGCTGACAAAGAACCAGTTAGCCAAGGTGTGTGAAGCCTAAGAACTGCTGTATGGTACTCTCAGTACCGTCGTTGGTACAGGCCTGTTCTCCCTCTAATTTCTTCCTTTCTTACCTTTTTGAGGTAATTCTTGATACCATTGTTGGTACCCTTTCCTTTTTATCCCTTTTCTGTTTGAAAAAAAAAAAAAACTTTCTTTAAAATTTTCTCCTTATTCAGTTAGTGTGTGTGCATGTTTATAGCTACATTTATTTCTTAACTTTGTTCCACTATGTCTGAGAAAAAGGGAACAACAGGTTTTAAACAATGCGAGTCACAAAATATAAAATTTGGACACCCATACTTCATGTGTTTACTGCCTGGGTGTTCCACATTTATCTGTACAACCACCATGTGACATTTGCAGAGGTTCTAGCTCTTGCAAGTTAACCGAGAGGAAAAACAAACTAATACTAAAGGGTCTTCTAAAAACCCTTTTCAGAGGCTATTTCTGGGTCTGAGGGCTCAACCTCTCCTAAGAAGGAACAGAAATGAAGAAGTCATTCCATACCTGCTTCCCCTCATGGTACTGACAAAAAGGCTTCGGAACCGAAGGCGAAAATCCCTAAGCTAGCACCAACAACTTCGGCACCAGGCCCTCAATCCCCTTCCATTGTGCGATCCTCAGTTCCAGGACCTCCTTTATCCAGCTCGGTACTGTATCCAATTGCATTGTCTCCAGCAGCAACCACGGTACAGATAAAGAAATCACTGTACAGTCCATGTCATTTACTACTACTTTGTCTCCATCCCTTTCGGCACCAAAAATAGTAATCCAAAACCGGTCACTCTGCCCCATGCATCTTACTGGCTCTGAGACCATGGTGCCGATAGGAGAATCAGTCCCTCAGACCCAATATTCCCCTACAGGAGATCCATTTTTGTCAACAATTCAGCCCTTTCCTGGAACAGTCTTGCTCCTCCAGGAGCCTCTCGAAACTTGACATGGTGTGACTGGTGGATCAGCTCCTGACGACCAGAGGAATCTCAACACCTTCCAAAACTCCCCTCCCATCCGGAGCCAGGGGTTTTTCCTCCACAGACTCTTGCATATTCTCCTCCTTCGACCTTCCTGCAGGGATTGAAGCTCCTGACACCAACGTCTATCCCAGATCCAGCTTCATCGGTTCCACTGGTGGACCTCACCTTGGTTCTGGAGCTGACCTTTTGACCTTCAACTCATTCGGATCTGAGCTATCCTTGGGATCGTGACTGCACTGCCAGCACCATGAACCCTAGTACGGCACCTATTTTTTCTATGCCACCCACTGCACTTCTGGGAGTCTTGGCAGCACCAAGTCCTCTTGGGAGCTCTTTCTCTGGGAGTGGGCTCGTCGGAGCGGGGTGTGACCCTGGTTCTGAGGTTGTCCTTCCGTCTTCTGGGCTCCCATCCCTCTTTGAGCAGGCTAGCTTTCCAGGTGATGGCGAAGGCCCTTGCCTCTGCAGGCACACAGATGGTTCCTTCTGCATTAGAGTATTTTACATGCTCTTCCTCTGAACCACAGATGACACAGTCCACCACCTTGGGAAATTGAGCACAAGAGCCGCAAGATACCCTACCGCAGGGCACCCTCTCTTCAGATGTCTCCACTGAAGAGTTACCACGTAAGAGAGAGTGCAAGAGGAAGCGTGTGGACTTCCCCAAGGAGTCACTCATGGAAAATATTGACTACAATGAAGGGGAGGGGTCCCCACAGTCGTCACCTGAGGATGTCTCCTTTGGAGACATACTGGAAATTTTAAAACAGCGGGGTGGCTGGAAGCCCACCCAACCCCTCCTCCAAGCAGTCCTTATTCTTGCAAGCTTTTCATGCTCGACCCTCTACTTCTTTAGTGACCCTGCCTGCAGATGAACTAGTCCAGCTCGTCGTGCAGCACACATGGAAGATTCCTGATACCACTGAACCAATCCCCAGGAGACCAGACAAAATTTTGTCCCTGTCTTAAGAAAGTCCTCACTGATCCAGAGTCCTACTGGTAGACACAATGGTGGTGGTGGTGGCTGCCACTAAGAAGGAGCTCGCCGAGGAGAGCCATACTGTCCATCCCCCAAACAGGGAGTCTCGGGTGATGGACAGGTTAGGGAAGTGAGTGTTTGCCTCATTGACCTTTGCCATTCAGTCCTTGAATTACCTGGCATACTTTACCAGGCTTTAGAGAGATTTAATCGCGGGACTCTTGGAATTCTTAGCAGGAACAGTTTCTGACAAGGTACGAGACAAAGTTGCCTCACAGCTCGCAACACTGGAATCTATATCTAACTCGTCCATGAGGTTGATATCTCACTCTGCTGAAGGGCTGGCTAGAGCAGTGGGTTTGGGCTTTGTCATGAGACGTCAGACCTGGACGCACCTTTGCGATTTTGTGGACCCTAAGGACAAACTGGTAACAGGAACAGGACCAAAAAAACAAACACACCTTACCATGAACATAGATTAATATTGTATATTTAAAAATCTTTGTATATTTATATATATATATATATATATATATATATATATATATATATATATATAAACAGATAAAAATTACATGTAAAACTCAAACTTCTAAATGTCTTAATTTCAATACTGAGTTAATAGAACAGAAATCATTTAACCCTGGTGGGTTTTGTGCCTCTAAAATAAGTTGCCATTTTAATTTGTACTTATTCAAATGTTCCTCAGTAAAATGAACCTTTAGAATGAATCTTTTACAATTTGCCCCATTACTGCTAATTTAAACCTGTGTTGTGGGCAATCTGTTATATGTCTTGCTAAAGCATTGGTATTTTTGCTCTTTTTAATATCACCCAAGTGTTCACATATCCTTTCTCTAAACTTTCTAATAGTGTTTCCAACATAAAATGCTGGACATTCTTGGCAATAAGCCAGATATACCACCTACTTAGAATCACAATTAAAGTGGCCCAACACTTTAACTTCTTCATTATTAATCATAACTTCCTTAGCTGTCAATTAAATAGGGGCATTGTGAACATCTTCCACATTTAAAAACACCCCTGGTTGTAATATAATTAATTTTGGGTTTCTGTAACAACTGTTTTCTTGCCGTGTCCTTTCTATATATTCCAACGGTTTTTGCCCTACCTTTTTAATAATTTCCTTATTAACCATAAAAATGACCCAATTGTTCTCCAAAATATTCATGATATCATAATTATTCAAGGTAAAAGTAGTTACAAATGACATCCCTACCTTAAAATTCCAAGGGGCAATATCCCCTTCAGGAATCAAACAGACTTAGTATAAAATTCAGTGGTCTTCTGTTTTAATAAGGACCGATAAACCCCTTCTCTTCTTTTTAAGAAAACTTAATCTGTTATTTCTGATAAGAATTCCATAGGGTAATTCCTATTTTAAACATTTCTATAACTTTCTCAAATTCATTAAAAATACCTCCTCTACTGAAACCATTCTAGCTAATTTCACTAGTTAGCCCTTCACTACTGCCTTTTTATGCTTTTTTGGGTGTCAGCTACTGTAGTGGAGGTAAGTATTGAACAATGTAGGTTTCCTGTGGATGTTAGATAAGAACCTTCCCCTGTTCCTATCTTTCCTCAATTCAACATCCAAAAAAACCATCATATCGCTGTCAAATTTGCATGAAAACCTTAAAAAATCCACTGTACTACATATAAAATTCAAACAATCTTCCAACCGCTCTTCAGAGTCCTTCCATAGGATGAATATATCATCCAAAAACTTAAATAACATTTGCTCAAACCAATGTAACCCTTCCATGTGGGCTATAACAAAATATAGATTGTTAACATCAAAGATGACAATTATCACATTTTCATCAAACTATAGTTCATTTAACCATAACCAAAAAATCCCAAGAATCCCTACACACTTGATGAATTCTCTGTAATGATTTTTTAACTACAGTGTCTACAAATTTTGCAGTATAGTGTGTTTTTGATTTGTTGGAATCCACTATTGGCCTAAAGGGAGGTCCAGTATGGATTTATGAATTTTGGGGGTGCCAAAAATTCCTGCTATAACCGGTTCATTATTTTCTATAAAGTTAAATTCTTGCTGTGTAATTGTACCTTCCATCAGCAAATCAAACAATCTCATATCTATTCTTGCATAAGCTGTATTGATCTCATTAAGTAAAATTTCTATATATTCATCCCCTAATAACAATGCATTTATTTTGTTATTGTATTCGTAACAATCCATTACCACCAACCCTACCCGCTTATCAGGCTTCATGACTCTTGTATGATAATCGTCTGTTATATCCTTTAAACATTTATTTCCTTCTTAATTTAAATTATCAAACTTCTGTTTCATTGGTTTAGCTAATAACTTCCTGATATCTTTTTCACATAATTTCTCATGCATATTTACAACATTATTAAGTGGGGGATTAAAAGTGCTAGGGCCTTTGTAACATATCACTACCCCCAACATTCCCTTCATTAACATCATTAAACCACAAACTTAAATTCAATTTGCGGGTATACAATTTCAAGTCAATTAAACACTGGCCAAAGGAGCCTTCTAGCTGGAATAAAATTGAGCCCTTTAGCTAAAACATCAGCATGAACTGTGTTCAGATCTTTACTGGTGAAATTGTATAGAAAAAAGTCACCTGTAGTGTTAGTAGTTGCTGCTGTTATACTGCTCCCTCATTCTGTGCCCCTTACTAGCGATATTTCCTCATGTTGTTGCTGTTCTATACTTTGGACTCTTTCAAGTCTTCTTTTCTCAACGCTCCAGTGGAAGCATCTTCCCTCTTTGGCCTGAAAGTGAAAGACACGTTAGCCAGGTGTGGAAAGGACGGCATGCCTTGGGCATGCATTTTTTCCACCCCTCAGCAATCCTTCTCCAGGAATCAGAGGATTGGAAAGATGTGACACGAGAAATCCCAGTGTCCTTTCCATGACACACAGGGCGAGTTTACCCCCCCCCCCAAGGCAGAAGGGGTAATGGAAGACACTCTACAGAGGCAGAGGGGGCCCACGTAACCAGGGGTCCAGAGATTCTTTCTCTGGACAGCCCTATCAGCACTCCTGAGGAGCAGCCCAGTTGTTTACCTCTGGAAGCAGTCTGGGGACGTTTTTCTCTGCACCAACCGGCAAACAGTAACCACAGATTCTTAAGTGCAGAATGTAATCACCAGAGATTACCACATACCAGTCAATATTTGCTCAAGGCCTTTAAGGCACATTCCAGACATTCCACCCAGTCAAAGGGAAGCAGCAGCTCAAAAAATACAAAAGCTACTTCAAAAAAAGAGTGATCTGAGCAGTCCCACCAGACCAAATGGGATCCGGATTTTACTCAAGATTCTTTTTCGTGCCAAATACAACAGGGGACTGGAGACCAATCTTGGATCTCAGTATCCTAAACAAATTTGTCAACCAAACAAAATTCCTTATGGTTCAGTCTATCCTACCCTTCCTGGAGAAAGATTATTGGATGTGCTCTTTAGATCTTCAGGATGCGTATTACCACATAAAAATGGACAAATGCTCCAGATGATTCCTTCGCTTCTGGCTGAGAGCCAATCATTACCAATTCTGGGCGCACTACCCTTTAGACTCTCTACAGCCCCCGAAGTGTTCGTCAAATGCATGGCACTGGTAACAGCTCACTTGAGACTGCAAGAATTCTGGGTGTTTCTGTATTTAGACAATTGGCTCCTTACCCCCCCCACCAAGCATCTACTGGTTACAGCCTTACATTACACTCGAACTAGCAAAATACCTAGGAATCTCAATAAACAAGGAGAAATGCAAAGTGACTCCTTCTCAAACCTTGGAATTCATAGGAGCAACCTTCAATACTCAATCTTCCCTAGTCTCCCATCCATGTCACAGATTAGAAAGACTGAGGTCCCAACTCCAGGTGATACTCTCTCAGGGCAGAGTTCCAGCTTGGGCTGTCTTTCAACTTCTAGGATCAATGACAGCATCGATTACAATAGTTCCCCTGGCAAGATTACACATGAGACTTCTTCAATGGTTCCTACTAACACAGTGGTCCCTTTCGGCTCCCCCTATGTCTTTTCAGATCCGCATAACAAACCAATGCAAGCAAGACTTAATTTGGTGGATGAAGCCAGAAAAAGACTTATGGAGTCGCTCTTTCTCCCCCTCTCAGCCCAAGACCATAGTGACCATGGACGCTTCCCTTATAGGGTGGGGGGGCACTTCCAGGGAAAGACATTCTACGGCACTTGGTCCCCTCTGGAGGCCAGTCTGCATATCAGGGAGCTGATGTTATGTAGTCACCATTCATCACGTTAGGGTCTTGGATCCGATAACTGATCTGAGCTGGCATAGTCAGAACACAGCTTAGCTCAAGCTCCTCCCCTCCCATAATGCTCTGCTGCCATACACTCCCTCAGATCTCATTTGCCTCTCAGTCAGTCAGATGCAGATTGCTCAGCTCCTCTTAGTGTTCCTTTGAAAGATTTCTTAATTTTCTTGCATTTTTTTCTGAGTAGTAGAGTTAGTAGGTAGTTATGCCTTCTCCGATATCCCCTCCCGGTCCTTTCTTACCTTTTCTTCTTGTCCCTTTCAAGGGGTTTTGTGTTTCGGCCTAGTTACTGTGGTGTGTAAGTAGTGTTAGATAGATTAAGTTGTTACTTTGGGCTTGTGTGTTTCGGACGGGTTTATCGGGTTTTCGAACTTTGACTTGTTTTTTATTGACTTCGTTTCCTGTTTCCTGGTTTGGTTATGTCAGACAAACCTTTGGACTTTAAAAGGTACTCCTCTTGTGGGTAGAAAATGCCTGTTTCTGACTCGCATGAGGAGTGCCTCTACTGTCTTGGTGGCGACCACCTCGAGGTGGAATGCGGCATTTGTGCCGCTTTCAACCCGAGGGCTTTGGTCGACCATCATAATAAGCTCCTTATTAAAGGGTTGGTCAAAGGAGGCCCCTTGCTCAGTGTTACTTCGGCCAAGGTAGGCTCTTCTGGAGCTAGAAAGAAGCTTTCCATGGAGGAGGCCCCAACCAAGCATCACAGGCTGTCGGATCCTGCTCCAGCCAGGGCAGTTTCGTGTCCCAGATCGTCCAGGGAGTCCACTCCAGGATCCAAGGGTTTGGACCCAAAGCCCTCGGATCCGGTACCTTTGGTTCCCTCTCCGGGATCCAAGGATTTCGACTCCAGATCTTTGGATCCAAGGGTGGGCACCTTACCTATGGATCCGACCCTTTCGGATCCGAGGGATTCGAGAAGTGTTATTTTGGATCCTTTGCTGAGTTCGGTTCTGATTTGGTCTGTTCCGAGAGTCATGCCAGAGCCGATTGTAGTGGAGGATCTCCCTTTGGATCCATTGCCTTCAAAGTAAGTTTTGTCTTCTCCGGGTAGGTCTCATTCTAGGGAACGCAAGAGATGACACTCTGGCTCCAGGCGCGACTCTCCTAGTAGGTCCTCCATTCCCTCCCGATCTTCCAGGAGTGCCTTCCCTATGGGTATGGACAGGATGATGCGGGCCTTTCTGAAAGCTCAGATGGAGTTGGGGCTTCTGGCTTCTCTGGCCCACAGGTCAGGAATCCAATCTCAAACTCCCCCTTCAATCACTCCTCATCCGACCAGTGGCTTGGATTCTCAGGGACTGTTGAGTGGAGCAGAGGCTAGGGGAGCTCTGGGGCCCAGTTTGGGTCCTTCCCTGATGGGATTGGCGGTTGGTAGTGTTTCTGTTTGCTCGGAATGGACCATCTGGCTAGTTGGGCTTGTCCAGCCAGGGTCTGTGGGGTTGGATTTGGGCCTGGGCTTTTTGGGCCAGTCTCTTTTTCTGGGTGCCTCGGCCTTCGACAGTTCCGGTCTGGTGCAGTGCGGTGGAGTGGCAGGAATAGGGGAGTCCACCTTCTCTTCCGCTAGGGTTGTAGTGATGGGAGAGAAGGCTGGAACCTTTTTTAGCCCTTCCGCTTTCCAGGCTGCCAAAAGATCTTTCTCTGCTGTCAGAGTTGCCTCTCCCGCGCACGGTCATCCTACCCAGCCCCAGTATCTGAGCGGCTTGTGTCATCCTGCTTCCGGTCAGCCCATCTGACTTAGCCTCCAGGGGGATGCCCCCCCGCAGGGGCCCCCCTCCTCTTCTGAGTCTTCTCTGCCACCCCTGGTGGAGGAAGTTCCCAGGAAGAGGGCTTGCTTGTAAGAGGAGACATCTTGACACCCCTATGGAGTCCCTTACCAAGGGTATGAATGCTGATGAGGGGGACTGGTCCCCGAGATCTCCGCCGGAAGATGTCTCCTTTGGAGACATACTCGAGATCCTCAAGGCCAAAGGCAGTTGGTCTACCCAAACCCCGTCCTCAGAGGAAGCTGTATTTCTGGAGGCTTTCGGTATGGGGCCATCTACCTCCTGGGTGTCCCCCCCGCTGATCTTTTCATTGATCTTGTGGCCAGCAGGGCTTGGAAGGAGCCAGATACTGTGAAGCCAGTGCCCAAGAAAGTGGACATGTTTCCGAGCCCTCCATCAGATAGAACCTTTTGGTCCAAAGCGGTCTCAGTTGATGCTGTTGTGGTGGCCACTGCCACCAAAAATGTTATGGCAGAGCAGAGTTCCTCTGTCCATCCGCCCAGTCGTGAATCTAGGGCTATGAACAGATTTGGAAAGTGCGTGTTCACCTTGGCTGCTTTTAGCCTGCGAGCATTAAATTATCTTGTGCAGAGGGATTTGTTAAAGGAACTATCTATTTTCCTCTCTGGGTCCATGTCTGAGGAGGAAATCAAGGCAGTTTCTCAAAAGCTGTCAACCCTTCATTCAGTTGTGAATTCGTCCATGAGGCTAATTTCCAATGCTGCGGAAGGCTCCTCACGGGCGGCGGGCTCAGGTGTTCTAATTAGACATCATGTCTGGCTCCGCTTGAGCGGGTTTGCAGAGGCCTTCAAGAAGTCTTTTGTTAACACCCCCTTTGATGGTTCCACACTCTTTGGTACCACTGTAAAAGAGACTTTGACTCACAGTGAACAGGAAGGGAAGACCTTGTCGACCGTTGAAATCAGGTTTTCTGCCCCTCAGAGGTCCTATTCCAAGACCCAGAAGGGGGATAAGAAAATGTGGTTCAGGAAGGCACAGTCTCCCTTTCAAGATGTTCAGGAGGATTCCTCTTCCAGGGGGACGGGGAAGAGGTTTCAGTTGTAGACATCACCCCAGGGGCAGAGGAGGTCCTCAAAACCAAGGTTCCAGGGAACCCTTCTCAGAGAAACCTTTGCAGCGTCTCTGAGGCATTGCCCAACTTTCCGTCCCAGGAGGCAGTCAGGGATTGGTTATCATTGCACCCGCTAGCCTGGGCAAGTGTCACAAACGATCGGTGGGTGCTAGCAATTATATCCAGGGGTTATTGCATTCCTTTTTGGAAATTCCCCCAAAATTCAGTCCTCTTTCGGAAATGCCACCCAGTCAGGAAGAGGCAGCCCGACAGGAGGTTGTAAGCCTTCTTCAGAAAAGAGCCATCCAACAGGTCCCCGCAGGACAGAGAGGATCCGGAACTTATTCCCACTTCTTTTTAGTTCCAAAGAAAACAGGGGACCTACGTCCTATTTTGGATCTCAGTCGCATGAACCAGTTCATGCAGAAGTTGAAGTTTCGGATGGTCACTGTGCAGTCAGTTGTGCCTCGCTTGCACAGCAACGACTGGATGTGTTCAGTGGACCTCCAGGATGCGTGCTACCATATAAAAATGGATTGACAGTCCAGGAAGTTTCTCCACTTTCGCTTGGGAGTAGATCATTTTCAGTTCCGGGCCCTGCCCTTTGGTCTAACCTCCGCCCCCCAGGTGTTCATCAAATGCGTGGCGGTGGTAGCAGCTGATCTCCGGCTGCAGGGAATCCAAGTTTTTCCCTATTTGGGCGATTGGCTCCTGATGGCCCCCACAAGGCATCAACTACTGGACAATATTAACACCGTATTTTCCCTGTTCCATCTGCTGGGTATTACAGTGAACATGGCAAAATCCTCTTGGATTCCAACCCAAAAGCTGGAGTTCATAGGCACTCTGTTGGATATCATCTCTCATATCGCAGCCCTACCTCTTCAACAGGTGTCGCTTATTCGTGACCAAGTTCGCATCTTGCTGGAGCTAACCTGTTCTCCGGCCTCACTCATTCTCAGGGCTGTAGTATTGATGGCAGCTGCCATTTATTTGGTACCAGTGGCTCGGTACCATATGAGGGTCCTTCAGTGGACCCTTGCAGTTCAGTGGTCAGCGTTTCGGCATCCCCTGTCTTTCCCCATTCGGCTCACCCTGGTGTGTCACAAGCATCTTTTGTGGTGGATTCGTTCACCGGATCTTCTAGCGGGCAGGCCTTTTGTTTCTCCGACTCCTGTGGCGACAGTCACCTCGGATGCTTTCCTCCTGGTGTGGGGGGGCATTTCCAGGGACAGATGATCCAAGGGACATGGTCGCCCTCAGAGACCAAGCTGCACATCAGTGTTTTGGAGATGAGGGCAGTCCTTTTGTTGTTGCAAACCTTTCAAGACTGCCTTCCTCCGGGAACGATTGTGGTTCTATCAGACAACATGGCTGTTGTGTGGTATATAAACAAGCAAGGGAGCACACGTTCTTATCTGCTGTGTCGCGAGGCCATGAGGGTCTGGGAGTGGGCTGTGGCCACAGGGCACTTTCTCATTGCAACACACATTCCCGGATCATCCAGTGTGTTGGCAGACAAATTGAGCAGGGTTATATTGACTCCTCACGAGTGGTCCCTGAATCCAGTGCTGACTCAACAGATCTTCCGTTGGTGGGGTTATCCGAGCTGCAATCTGTTTGCATGTCCACTCAACCACAAATGCAGCAATTTCTTTGCATTGATGCCCCCAGAGGGAGAATCCCCCAGGTATGCGCTCATCCACAATTGGGCTCTGGGTCTCCTGTATGCCTTTCCTCCGTTACCAGAATACTTCAGAAAGCCAGACACCTCAAGAGTCAACTGATCCTCATTGCCCCCTTTTGGCCTCGGTAAGTGTGGTTCCCTCTCCTACAGCCTCATTTGAGGCATCCACCCTGGGTGCTTGATCCAGTTCCGGATCTGCTATCTCACTTTTCTCTCCTACCACTCCCAAACCTTCAGACCCTACATCTGACAGCGTGGTATGTCCACTTCCAGTGATTTTGGCTAGGTCCAGGCTAGCTTCACCTTTAAAGGAGATTAGTCTTGCTTCCCAGAGGTCCTCTACTAGGAAAGTTTATTCTAGTAAATGTAAGAGTTTTTTGGTTTGGGCAAAGAAGAGGAATTTAGACCCCTTCTCTGTCCCTATTCCTGAAATACATCTCTTTTTGACCTCTCTCTTTACGGAAGGGCCTATTTTTTCCACTATCAAGGTACAGTTGGCAGCGATTTAGAATTTTTACCTTGGTGGTAATTCTGCCTTTTCTGCAAGCCTGTGTAAGGCCTTTTTAAAAGGGGGTTTTCTGTTACGGCCTCCTATAAAAACATTCTCCCCCCATGGGATTTGACTTTGGTCCTGCAGGCTTTGAAAACACCACTCTTTGAACCAGTGGCTTCATGTGATGTTAAATTTCTTTCCTGGAAGACTGCCTTTTTAGTGGCAATAACTTTGGCAAAGAGAGTTTTGGAGTTGCAAGCTCCTACTATCAAGCTGCTTTACTTAATTTTCCACAAGGACAGGGTGTCTCTAAAACCACATCCATCCTTCATGTCTAAAGCGGCCTTACCAGCGAATCTCAATTAATGTATTCATCTACTAGTATCTTTTCCTAACTATTCCAGTAAAGGGGAATATATTCTGCACACACTGGACGTTCATTGTCAACTTTGATTTTATTTACATAGAACGTGATAATTTAGGCATTCAGACCAACTGTTTGTCGCCTTCTCTTTGAATAGAAATGGCAGGGGTATTTAGAAAGTCACGGTTTCCCATTGGATTTTGCAATGTATTTCCTTCATTTATTTTTCAGAAGGTATTTCCCTGGCTATACCAGTGAGGGGTCATTCTACTAGGGCAGTTTCTACTTCCACAGTCTTTGCAGATCGTCAATTTTTAGATGACATTTGTGCAGCAGCAACGTGGTCTTCTCCCCACACTTTCAATTCCCACTATAAATTGGGTTTGGTTTCCAGAGGAAGGGCTTCATTTGGCTCCACTGTTCTTCGGCATGTCCTTCATTGTGACCTCCCAGGATTTAGGTAGCTGGGGACTCTGGCCCTAATGTGAGAAGTGGTGACTAGATAACATTGATTTATAGTTATGTACATACCATAACTTGGCATCTGTGTTATCTGTAGTCACCATTCATCATGATCCCACCCTCCAGCCCCCTTCCTGGAAGACTGGCTGGATTTGAAGGCTCTGTTTTGTTTAAATACTTTTGTCTGTCTTCCTTCCTTATGCAAACTCAATCTGAAGGAGTGTAGGGCAGCAGAGCATTATGGGAGGGGAGGAGCTTGAGCTAAACTGTATTCTGAGTATGCCGGCTCAGATCAGATATCGGATCCAAGACCCTAAAGTGATAAATGGAGACTACAGATAACACAGATGACAAGATGTCCTTCAAGGATGCATCTGCAGTCATCACATATGGGTTGTCCTGCCTCAGGCAGCCCTTCGGCCGGCCGGATTCCAAAGTCTGGGTCCGGCGTCGGCTGATGTCGCACTTTCCCCGACGTCAGAGCGCCTGGGGTATAAAAGCATCAGCCGACACCATCTTCCCCAGTCTTTCTTGCCGCGTGGTGCCCGAAGCAGAAGCAGTTCGCAAGTGCCGGTCGGCCAGCTCCTGTAATTCAGCTACCGAAGACTTCAAAAAGCTAAGTACCCCGTTGGGGACTCTTTCTTGCCTCAGCCGATGTCAGATAAAGTTAATAATTGTTTAACTTGTGGGAAACAAATACCTCATAAGGATTTCCACTCTTACTGCCTACCCTGTCTAGGCCCAGACCACGACGTCTCGGCCTGTTCAGCCTGTGCTTCTTTCAACCGACGCACTCTTAGACGTCGGGCAAAGTTTGCAGAGGAATTTTTTGGGGCTAGTTTTTCGTATAAGATGCCGTCGGAGACTCCGACTTCTCATTTAGTTAAGAAATGGAAGGACAAGGACCGACACGCGCGGGCCGCGGTTTCGGCTGAAACCACGGCCAGGCCTACCGCGAGTGTCTCGGTCTCGGCTGAAACAGAGTCCTTAGTTCTTCCAATTACCGAAACCGCTCAACCGACTGCCTCGGTCCCGGAGGCCCCGGCTGAGTCTGTTATTGAATTTCCAACAGAAACTGGTGTCCTGGAAACTTCCGACACCATTCCTTTAGACAAATCTACAACAGCAAGTGGTGCAGCCAGGCCTCCTGCATCCATGTCCATTAAGGCATTCTCCAGGGCTAAAGCTGCTAAACTCTCAAAAGCTTTGCCTCCCAAGGTTATCCCTCAGGGATCTCCTACTGGTTCACAGATTCTAAGCTTAGCAGAGGATCTTATCTCCTTAATTAGGGGCTCTCAACCTCATCCGGACAGGGGCTCTCAACCTCCTCCAGACAAAAGGCCCAGGGTTGAGCCCTCTGATCCCCACTCCTCAGATGAGGCCTCAGATGGCTCTACTCTCTCTCGGACCACCAGGAGGAGGCTTTTTCGGCCTACGAGGATTCTGATGCAGCGGAATCTATCCCCTTGGCCTCCCCTCCTGAAGAGTTTTCCTTTGGGGAGACACTACACACCATGAGAGAGCATTTCCAATGGCAGGGCCAGGAATTCTCTGGTTCCAGGAAAAGATTAAGGACCTTTTTACATTTGCCTCAGCATAGGCCTTTAGCTATTCCTCCTGTTTTGAATGTCATTGATGATGTGTACTCTGACTCTAACACAACCCCTGATTCTCTCCCTCCGGCTCCTGCCAAACCCGATAGGTACTACAGGGTCCCGGACTCACATCTTTACCTTTACAAGGCCCACTCTGCTGATCCAGAAACTATTTCCCAGGGCCCTAAAGGGGTTGCAGCCGCCACTGCTAAAAATCATCTCCCCTCTGAAAGGGAGTCCAGAGCTTGAGAGAGATGGGGTAAAAAAGTGTATACTTCTGCTACTCTTTCTCTGAGGGCATTAAATTGTCAATTTCATATGATACAATACCAAGAGTATTTGTTAGATGAATTGCATAAAAAACTGTCTTCACCTGACCCCCTAGACCGCAAGTCACTTCAGGATCTGGTACATAACTCACAACAGGTTAGCAACCATTTCTTGCAATGTGATTATGATGCATTGGAAGCTTCATGTAGGTCAGCTATGACTGGCGCAGTCATACGTAGGCATGCTTGGCTGAAGGAACAATCTCTGCCAGACCATGTTAAAGCAAAGCTGCTGGATGCTCCTCTTGAAAAGCAAAAGTTATTTGGCTCCACGGCTCAGGAGGTTCTAAAGAAATTTGAAGAAAAGGCAAAATCCGTACAAACAGTCAAAGATTTTCTCCAAGTACAACCACCAAGATTCAGCAGGAATTGGCCTTCCAAGAATTGGTCCTTTCCAGACACAGAGAGGTTTCAGAGAGGCAAGAACAGGCGTGCCAGAGGTAGAGGGCAAGCTAAAGGCTCCTACAGAGGACGTCAATGGCAGCCTCCCAACCAGAGAGGTAATGCAGGACCTTCAACTGCTGCACAAGGACAGGCTCAATGACTTTACTTTAACACCGCCAACCAGGGCTCAATTGGAAGCACCTTTGGGTGGAAAGCTTTCTTTATTCTCAGAAAATTGGCACAGTATTACAAGGGACAAATGGACACTACAAATAATAGACAAAGGATACAGGTTTCATTTCCACACATTACCAAAAAGAAAGGGCATGCCAGACCTGCCACTGAATCAAAGGGCAGAGGCTTTGAAACAAATTTCCAGCTTAATGCAAATGAAAGCTATAGAAAAGGTTTCTCTCTCAGAACAAGGCCAAGGATTTTATTTCAGCCTATTCCTTGTTCCAAAAAAAGAAAAACAATGGAGGCCTATTCTCGACTTGTCCGCACTGAATACTTATCTCATTGTGCCAAAATTCAAAATGCTGACTCTACAGCAGCTCCTTCCCATGCTGGGCAAGGGGTCTTGGCTGGTAACTCTAGACCTCAAGGAGGCATACCTGCATGTCCCTATCAGACAAAGTTGCAGAAGACACCTCAGATTTCTTGCAGGGTCAGAGCATTATCAATTCTCAGCATTGCCCTTTGGCTTATCTACTGCGCCCAGAGTATTCACGAAATGCCTGGCATCAGTAATTGCACACTGCAGACTTCAGGGGATTCAAATATACCCTTATCTGGACGATTGCCGTATACAAGCGGACAGCCAACAAACTTTGGTAAATCACTTGAATTATGCCATCCACCTACTTCAGGCCTTGGGATATACAGTCAACTTTCACAAATCAAGACTTGTTCCATCCCAAAGAATAACCTTTCTGGGTGCAGATCTAGATACAACCACCCAAATGGCCTTCCTCACAGAAGAAAAACAAAATCAACTACCAGATTACTTCAAAAATCTGACAAGACAAACCCAGCTGACTGCAAGGAAAATCCTGCAGGCCCTGGGTTACATGGCTTCTTGCATCCTTCTGATTCCGCAAGCAAGACTACATATGAGGAAACTACAATGGTACCTAAGGAGTTTATGGACTCAGCACAGTCACAGCCTGGAAACCTTGATACCGCTCATTCCATGCCTTCAAAAGGAATTTCTGTGGTGGGCTCAAGCAAGCCAGTCAAACAGGGGTCTGCCTTTCAGCAAACCAATAGCCAGCCAAACCATTACAACAGACGCTTCAGTCCGCGGATGGGGAGCGCACATGGAGGGCAGATGCATTCAAGGTCTATGGTCACAAAAAGAGCTACGCATGCACATAAACCAAAAGGAAATGCTGGCAGTGATTCATGCAGTCGAAGCCTTCACACCCTTTCTGCATCATGGCCATCTGCTAGTAAGGACAGACAACACCACGGTTATGTGGTACATAAACAAGCAAGGAGGCACCCATTCCTATCCTCTTTGCAGGCTGGCAATGAATCTATGGGAACTTTCCTTGAAACTCAATATACAGCTGCAATCCCAGTTTGTGCCAGGGAAAGACAATATACTGGCGGACAGCTTAAGCAGAAATATCATGGATGCACACGAATGGATGCTGCACCCAGACATCTTTCTACAGATAACACAATCATGGGGGAGGCCGGACTTAGATCTTTTTGCCTCCCCCCACAATCATCAACTGAAGAAATTCTGCTCAAGGACATACCACCCTCAAGCATGGAAAGTGGACGCCCTCTCTTTCAGCTGGAGAACTCTAACAGTGTATGCATTTCCACCTCTCCCATTAATGACCAAGGTTTTACTGAAAATCAGGACAGAGCAGCCAAAAGTGATTCTGATTGCTCCGGACTGGCCAAGACAGCATTTGTACCCACTGTTAAAGAGCCTGTCACGCACGAAACCATGGCCTCTTCCTCTATGGCCACTTCTACTGACACAGCACAATTACAAAACTCTGCATTCCAACCTGAAAACCTTGCAACTAACAGCCTGGAAAATACCTTGACTCCTCCTCAGGACAAGCTATCCCAGAGAGTGAAAGATATTATTATGGAAGCTCGCCGGCCTTCCACAAGAAAGGCATATTCAGCAAAATGGAAAAGATTTCAGATTTGGAACACCACAAAGGGCCTAGATGCGATAGTGATGAACATGGCACATATCCTGGAATACTTGGCAGAAATGTTCCACAATGGTCTGTCTTATTCTTCCATTAAAATTCATGCTTCAGCAATTTCAGCAGAGTACAATACTGATCCACCTGTCTTCTCTCATCCTCTCCTACGGCAGTTTCTAAGAGGAATCAAAAACATCAATCCTCCAAGGAAACCACCTCTACCTACTTGGGACCTTCACTTCGTGTTGGAAAAACTAACACTGCCTCACTTTGAACCAGCAGCATCTGCAGAACTACAGTTCCTGTCTTGGAAGACTGCTTTCCTTCTGGCCATAACCTCAGCAAGAAGAGTATCTGAGTTACAGGCCCTTATGGCAGTACAGCCATTTCTTATTTTTCATCAGGACAGAGTTTCATTGAGAACCAATCCTACATTTATGCCAAAGGTGGTATCCAGGGTTTCATTAAATCAAGCTATTCACTTGCCTACCTTCTTACCAAATCCACAAAACAAAGGGGAGAAACTTCTGCACACCCTGGACATACACAGACAGTTGCACTACTACTTGGACAGAACTAAAGGTTACAGAAAAACTGACCAGCTGTTGGTAGCATATGCTGCTGGTACACAAGGAAAAGCAATTTCCAAACAGACAATTTCAAAATGGATTGGGAATTGCATTTGTTTTTGTTACTCCTTTCATGGAAAAACTGTGCCAGCTAACATTAGACCTCATTCCACGAGAGCCACAGCCACCTCCACAGCCTTCTTAAGAGGGGTGGCTACCAAGGACATTTTAGAAGCTGCTACATGGAGCTCCGTGCATACATTTGCCAAGCATTACAATTTACCTTTATATTCCAGATCCAGAGCAGGCTTTGCTACGGCAGTCCTGCAGGGCATTTTAGCTACACCATCCTTTACATAGTTCCTCCACCCCAGATTGGCTATGGTATTCTACCCATATGTGATGACTGCAGATGCATCCTTGAAGGACATAGTACAGTTTTGTACCTACCATAAATGTAGATGTCCGATAGGTATGCATCTGCAGTCAGGTTTACCCTCCCTCCTTCCCTCTGTGGTATTTCTTGGGTACTTACCCTCTTATAGCTAGCTGGGGTGATCTATTATGGTGTATTTGTTTTTATATTATTGTGCATGTTTGGATTTTTAAATGCATCTCTCCAAATTTAGCCTTCCTTAGAGGGCACCTGGCATCTGGGGCAAGAAAACCTGAGGAAGATGGCGTCAGCTGATGCTTTTATACCCCAGGCGCTCTGACGTCGGGGAAAGTGCGACATCAGCCGACGCTGGACCCAGACTTTGGAATCCGGCCGACCGAAGGGCTGCCTGAGGCAGGACAACCCATATGTGATGACTGCAGATACATACCTATCGGACATCTACATTTATGGTAGGTACAAAACTGTACTTTATGGTAAGTGCATAACTATAAATGTTCATCATGTTTCACTGTTGCAGCCATTACACTTGGGTTATCCTGCTGGCAGGCTACCCGCAGTCTGCCTGAATTCCAAAGTCCTGGTCCGGCGTCGGTTGCTGTCGCCTCTTCCCTGATGTCAGTGTGCCAGGGGTATATAAGATGCAGCCGACGCCATTTTCTTCAGTCTTTCTTGCCGCGTCCAAGCAAAAGCAGTTCGCAAGTGCCAGTTGGCCGACTCCTGAGATTTTCATATTCGAATTTCAGATCCGAAGTCTTCATTAAAGATAAGTATCCCGTTGGGGGAACTTTTTTCTTGCTCCAGACCGATGTCAGAAAAAGTTAACAATTGTATTTCTTGTGGGAAGCAAATACCTCATAAGGATTTTCACTCTTACTGTATTCCTTGCCTAGGCCCTGACCAAAAACTTGCTTGTTGTCAGTTTTGTGCTAGATTTAACCAACACATGGAAAACAGCTCTGCTCCTAGCAATAACTTCAGCAAGAAGAGTCTCAGAGTTACAGGCATTAATGGCTGTGGAACCTTTTATAATTTTCCATCCGGACAGGGTTTCTCTAAGGACAAACCCAACATTTATGCCTAAGGTAGTATCCAGTGTGGCTCTTAATCAAACCATTCATTTGCCTACATTTTATCCAAATCCCCAGAATAAAGGGAAGAGACTTCTGCATTCTTTGGACATACACAGACTGCTACGCTTCTACTTGGACAAAACTAAAGCTTTCAGAAAGACTGAGCAACTTTTAGTGGCATATGCTGCAGGATCACAAGGAAAGGCTATTTCAAAGCAGACTGTTTCAAAATGGATAGGACACTGCATTTGTTTCTGCTATGCACACCATGGCAAATTAGTGCCTAAGAATATTAGGCCACATTCGACCAGGGCAGCAGCCACCTCAGCAGCCTTCCTCAGAGGAGTACCAACCAAGGATATTTTGGAGGCTGCAACTTGGACTTCAGTGCACACTTTTACAAAGCACTACCACTTACCTCTTTACTCTAAATCCAGAGCAGGTTTTGCCACTGCAGTTCTGCAGGGCCTCATAGCCACTCCTAATTCTATTTAGACCCAGCCGCCCAACCTCAGCTTTGGGATTCAACCCAAGTATAATGACTGCAATAGTGAAACACGATGAACATAGTACAGTTGTGTACCTACCAAAAATGTAGATGTTCGAGTGTATTCACTGTTGCAGTCCAGGTTACCCACCCACCATCCCCCTTTCTTTGCTGGGACTTATCTGTACTTCTTTATTCTATACAACATGTGGTGTATTTGCTTGTAGATGAAGGTAATGTTTATTTTAGTGCATGCTTTTTATAAGCAATATTTTTAGCCTACCCTTTTGGGGGCACCTGACATCTGGGGCAAGAAAAACTGAAGAAAATGGCATTGGCTGCATCTTGTATATCCCTGGCGTACTGACGTCAGGGAAGAGGCGACAGCAACAGACGCCGGACCAGGACTTTGGAATTCAGGCCGACTGCTGGTAGCCTGCCAGCAGGATAACCCAAATGTAATGACTGCAACAGTGAATACACTCGAACATTTACATTTATGGTAGATACACAACTGTACTTTCTAGAACTGAGGGCCGTGCTTGTAGCATTGCAAGCCTTTCAGTCTCTCCTCCTGTCGGGGACAAATGCTTTCCAGTCCGACAACATGTCGGTGGTCTGGTATATCAACAAACAAGGGGAAACCAAGTCCTACCCGTTATGTCGAGAGGCCATGAGAATTTGGCAATGGGCGACAGCTTCCATCTGCTTTCTGATAGCACTGCATATTCCCGGGGATTCCAGAGTGATTGCAGACAAACTGAGCAGATGCAGCCTTCTGCCTCATGAGTGGTCCCACAACCCAACCATAGCGGCAAAGATATTCAGCCACTTGGGCAAGCCTTGCTGCGACCTATTCGCCTCTCCAGCAAATCACAAATGCAGCAGCTTCTTTGGCCTAATTCTAAATAATTAAAGTTGCACCAAACCAAACACAGGTCCATAAAAACACCAAAGTTTAATGGATGCAAGTACAGAGTACTTTTCACAGACAATTCTATTTCAACTGAATTCTAAGAAAGCCTTTTATACAAAATCACATGATGCTAAGACAATTCAACAATTAAAGCTAAAGCCACATTCACCTTAGACTGTTGTGCAAATAATTGAGTTATGGTTTAAAAGAAAAAAAAACTCATTAAGATCAGGTTTCTGGTATGCCTTAAAGTATAAAATCCACTTATTTTCTTGTCTTTCTGTGATGTTTTTAATATCACCTCCCCTAATGGGAACCTTCATATTTTCAAGTATAACAAACTTGAAAGTGTGTTTCAGTAGTAGTGGATATATGTTTATATAAAGAATTGGTCAAGACCTTCCTTTTAATCTCTGAAAGATGGTTACCAATACGTTTTTTTTTAAATCTGGTTGGTCTTGCTTATATAAAATGACTCGCATTGCTCACAGCGTGCCATGTATACTGTTTATTTCTAGTAGGCCATATCACTTAACTGTTCAGCAGACTTAATACGCAGTCCACTACATTGACTGAACAGTTAAATGATATGGCCCAAGATTTTGTAGCTAGAGGCTATAATATTTATAAAGCCTATGACGTTCGAGATGATATTTTAATTCATAGGGACAGTATATATCCCCCAGTCTTCTCTACTAGAAATAAACAAAAACAAGATAAACAAACCAAAGAAAAAGTTTGATATAGTGGATGTCGATGCATTCTTAACTATGATCAGAATAGCAAAACTAATAAAAGTATTATTAATAAGCATTGGTCCCTACTATCTTTTGTACCTGAGTTATTAGATATTTCTCAAAAAAACATTATTTAGTTATCGTAGATGTTCTACTTTGAAAAATAAGTTATGTTACAAAGAGCAACCAATTCATAAATATATTAGGCCTAGAGCTAGAGGTACTTATAGATGCAATTGCTGTATTTATTGCAGATGTATTTACACTGAAACAAATTTTGTGGATCCAATAAGACATTGTATGTTTGAAATTAATGCCTATGGAAATTGTTGCAGCACTCACTTAGTATATATGGCACTTTGTGGTCAATGTGAGTCATTCTATATAGGCAAGACCAACCAGATTTTTTAAAAAACGTATTGGTAACCATCTTTCAGAGAGTAAAAGGAAGGTCTTGACCAATTCTTTATATAAACATATATCCACTACTAACGACACACACACTTTCAAGTTTTTTAGGGTCTATATTAGAACACCGAACATTCAAAATGTCGAGTGTTCTAATATTGAACCCTAGGAATCGAAAATTGAAAACATCAAACATTCAGAACAGCAAATTTTTTCCTAGGGAAAAGATTTGATGTTCCAAAACACATGCACACAACACAAGCACACCAAACAAACAGCAATCCACACACATACACCTAAATTCTTACACCTAACCCTACACTAAACTATACATACACCACTAACTATCCACTTACCTTAACCCTAACCCTAAGGTCCATCAGTATCTCACAGTCACCTCACCCGCGCCCTAACCCTAACTCACCTACCCCGCCCTAACCCTCACGTCCACACAATCGCAGACTTACCTGAACCCGACCCGTAACTTTCCACCACAACACTGAAAATACCGAAGCAGCAGAAACGGACAACCAAATTCTTTCCCTATGAAAAAATTCGGCTTTCTGTTTCTTCAATATTTTCAGCTGAAAATGGGTCGATGTTAGAACACTTAAAATTTTGAACGTTCGGTGTTCTAATATAGACCCGTTTTTTATACTTGAAAATGTGAAGGTTCTCATTAGGGGAGGTGATATTAAAAACATCACAGAAAGACAAGAAAATAAGTGGATTTTATACTTTAAGATATACCAGAAACCTGGTCTTAATGTTTTTTTTTCTTTGAATCCAGAGCTCAATTATTTGCACAACAGTCTTGGGTGAATGTGGCTTTTTAAGATTTAAATTGTTTTATTAAAGCTTTAATTGTGTAATTGTCTTAGCATCATGTGATTTTGTATGAAAGGCTTTCTTAGAATTCAGTTGAACTGTCTTTTGCCTGATGAAACAGAATTATCTGTGAAAGTACTCTGTACTTGCATCCATTAAACTTTGGTGCTTTTACAGACCTGTGTTTGGTTTGGTACAACTTTAATTATTTGTTTTTTGCTACTACTGTTTGTTCCAATTTACTGGCTGGGTATTCTCTTTTTCTTACTTTGGCCTAATTCCCCCACAGGGGGAGTCCCCGAGGGACACTCTAATACACGATTGGCCCATGGGACTTCTTTATGCTTTCCCTCCCCTTCCCCTGACCCCACAAGTTCTAAAGAAGACTCTTCAGTTGAAAAGCAGAGTAATTGTCAGTACACTTTACTGGCCCCAACAAGTTTGGTTTCCCTTCCTTTGGCCTCGCCTAGTACACCAACCATGGATTCTGGATCCAAGTCCGAAATTAGTATCTCACCCACAGGGGTTGATAGATCCAAATATATCCAGTCTCAAGCTGACAGCTTGGTTTCTCCACTTCCAGTAATTGCCAGGAAGAATAACCTTTCTCCCCTGTACATAACATTCTTCTGGCTTCACACAAACCATCCACCAGGAAAATCTATCTTAGCAAGTGGAAGAGATTCCTTATTTGGTCTCAAAAGAAAGAACTAGACCCTTGCTCAGCTCCAGTATCTGCAGTACTGAATTATCTGTCAACCCTGTTTCATTCAAGAGTGGCAGCCTCCACTGTCCGAGTACATCTGGCTGCTATCTCAAACTTTCACAATGGATTATAAGACTCTTCTTTAATTTCCCATCGTCTTTGTAAAATCTTTTTCAAAGTGATCTCGCACATTAGATCACCGTTCAAAGAACCTGTCGAACCTAGGAATTGGACACTAGTTTTGCAGTCTTTGATGCGACCACCTTTCGAACCTGCTGCCACTTGTGATATGAAGTTCTTATCCTGGAAGTCCCTATTTCTGGTAGCCATCACCTCAGCAAGACGCATATCCGAACTTCAAGCTTTGTGCATAAAACTCCCTTACATAGTCTTTCATAAGGACAGAGTATCACTCTAGACTAACCCTTTGTTTTTTTCGTGAAGTTGTTTCAGAATTGACTATTAATCAGACAACCTACCAGTCTTAACTTCTCAAATAAAGGAGAATACTGCCTTCATTTGCTAGATGTACATAGACAATTACGATTTTATCTAGACAGAATTAAATCAATACGGAAATCCAACCAGTTATTTATTTCCTGTTCAGGGCCAAATTTGGCAAGCTCTGTTTCCAGGGTAACTTTATCTAAGTGGTTGGGAAATTGCATATGCTTTACCTACCAACATAGTAAAATTCCTCCACCGAGTAAGGTCAAAGCACATTCAACCAGATCGATAGCGACTTCCATGGATGATATCTGTGCAGTTGCAACATGGGCTAACCCTCATACTTTTATCACTCATTACAAATTGGGCTTGGTCTCCAGTGAGAGAGCATTCTTTGGTTCAGTGGCACTCCGGAACATCTTTCCATAGGGCCTCCTTGCAGAAAGGTAGCTAAGGACTCTGTCCCATCAGCAAGGAATGAATGAAGATTAACAACACAGTAAACAACATCAAATAAAGAAGTTGTGTTCTTACCATAACGTTCCAACTGTGTTGTTGTTCTTCATTCATCCGTTACATCCCACCCTTCTTCGCCCTCCAAGGGGCTCCTGGAGGTTCGGATTTGGTCCAAATCTTGTATCAGGGAACTTGCTCAGAAAAAGCCTCTGCTTTCCTTATCATGGGAAAACTCGATCTGAGGTAACAGGGAGAGGAGCACTATGGGTAAAAGCTTAGCTCAAGAGTTTTTTTTTGGCTGGAATGAGCTTGTTATAAGGCCGATTCAGTTCTGAGGATGGAACCGACACCCCATCAGTAATGAATGAATGAAGATCAACAACACAGATGTAACGTTATGGTAAGAACATAACTTCTTTTTTCTAAATTGTCTGATATTAATTGTTTAAACTATGAAAAGTAAGTTAACACCTGAAGCTTGCAGAAAGTTTTGTGAGCATAGAAGCAAGGCAGATGAAAGTGTATGTGATTATATTGCTGAGTTAAGCACTTATTTTCATAAGTGGTTGAATAGGTGTCAGTTAGCCACTTTTGAAAGGCTGGCAGACCTTTTGGTGAGGGAACAAGCCCTTAGCTCTTTGCCTGAGGACATGAGAATCGGGTTGACAGACCAAGAATGTAACTTTGCAGATGAGCTGGGGAAAAAGGGGGATCTCTACTTAGCAAGGAGGGCATCACTACTCAGGAAGGGCATACCCAGTGCTGCACATGGATATAAGGCAACCCATGGTAGACAGCCTAAATCACACTACCAGACTCCACCAGTAACAGGGGAAGATACTAGTTCGGGTACATGACCAGGATCAAGGGTTAAATGTTTTAACTGTAACAATGGGGCCATGTATCATATAGATATCCACGTAGGCAAGGTGGGGAACAAAAGGTGGGGGAGCCAGCAAGTTGGAGTAACAGTATGCCATTGGTAAGTTGTCTAGGGGTACCTAGCTGTCACAAAGGGTTATATTGTATCTTAATGGATGGAAAACAGGCCACTGCTAAGAGAGAGATTCGGACATAACCATTGTGAAGCCTGCAGTGTTTAAAGAGGAACAGTACTTGCTTGGGCAGTACGCTCCAGTCAGAGCTTTAGAAGGGACCACATTCCAAATGCCTTTGGCCAGGGTTCACCTTGGCTGGGAGGGTGGAAAAGGAAGCAAAGTAAGTAGGTGTGTTTGAGGATATCCATGCAGATGTCCTGATAGGGAATTACTTTGATAATGCAGTACCTTGTGAGCATGCAGTTACATGCAGTTAGGCTTGGAGACAGACATGCGGGTCTGGTAGCCCGGGGGCATATCTCTAAACCTCTTAGAGCAAGAAATCTGACAAAGCCATAAATAAAAGTGGAACAAAGGCCCAAGAATGGGGACAGTTTTTAAATATTGCTCTTACAAACTTAGAAAGTTGAAAGAATAACAAGTTTTGCATTTGCATGACTTTTCTGAATGGTATAAAGTCTGAAACTCAAATGTCTGTCATTATTTTCTAACTTCAGTCCTTGATGATTTGTCACTAATTTGCCAGAAACCACAATTTTATGAAAAATGGACCAGAAATATGAGGAAAAATTTGGACTTTCTGTGAAAATATGTACAGTTGAGAGGTATGCCTGGGGGAGACCCAGACAGACACCACATCTGAAGCCAGGGCTGGTGGTATGGCTGTTTCAGGGAGGGAGCTACCCTGTACCGGTGATCCTGAAGTTGAGCCACAGCTGCTGGTAGGTGCTGATGTTCCCTTGGACAGAGTGACTGCCAGGGCAGATGTGAGTGGTAGTACCTAGGCTGTCAGAGGATACCAGACTCCCTGTGGAAGGGGAGCTGGGAAGAGTTGCAACCATAGAGCTTAGACAGGTGCAACTTTCAGACCCTACACTAAGAGTATTGGGGGAGGTAGCTAGGGAGGAACCTGATTCTCAAGGAAAAAGGGAATCTGTATACTGGAACAACGGGTTACTGTATAGAGAGTGGATCCCTGAGGGGAGGGCTAGAAGGTGAGGTAAAACAGCAGTTAGTAATGCTTAGAGCGTACCATCTGGCACTTCTAGCCATAGCCCATGACATTCCTTTTTCAAGTCATAAAGCATACCAAGAGATGTGTTATGCAGAACTGTTATTGGCTTGAGATTACAAGGGATCTAACTGGGCAGGGTACAGTAAGACCTGTGGGAAGTGCCAAAAAGTAGGCAAGACAGGAGACAAGCTCAAACCTCCTTTGATGCATTTTGCTGTGATTGAGGAGTCATTTCAGAGGATAGCTATGGATATTGTGGGGCATCTGAGTACCCCATGTTCCACAGAGAAGAAATATGTCCTGGTGTTAGTAGATTATGCTACTAGATACCATGAGGCAGTGGTTCTGTCCTCCATTAAGGCAGAAAAGGTGGCAAATACTTTGTTAGAGATTTCAGCAGGGTAAGTTTCCCAAGAGAAATACTGACTGACAGAGGTGCCAATTTCATGTCAGACCTGCTGGCTTGTCTGTGGAAGCACTGTGGGGTGAAGCACATAAAGATCACCCCCTACAATCCTCAGACTAATGGTCTTGTGGAAAGGAAAAACTCTACACTAAAGACCATGCTATGGGCATTTGCAGAAAAGTTTATGAGAGAGTGGGACAAATATTTGCCCCGTCTGCTGTTTGCTTACATAGAGGTACCCCAGGAATCCACAGGTTTTTCACTTTTTGATTTGCTGTATGGGCACAGGGTGAGGGGACCTTTAGAACTGATTCATGATGAGTGGGGAGTGTGTATGTGAATCCCACAAGGAGTCTGTTGTGGCATATGTCTTAAGCCTCATGACAAGGCTCAGGGAGCTCATGGGCTTGGTCCAGAACCTGGCAGGAGCCCAGTAGCAAGAAAAAGGTCTAGTATGACAGGAATGCTCATGTCAGAGAGTATGCTGTGAGGTTAAGTACATGGTAAAACTGCTAGGCAGGAGGCAGGGGCACAGCTTGTGCCATGTTAACATGATGAAACCGCACCATGATAGGGAGAGTCTGGTGCTGAATATTTCCATTGGATTAGCGGGAGGAGTCTGAGGGGGGGGTGGTGATTGATCTCCTCAGTGAGGCTCGGACTGACACCTCCATGGAAATGGTAGCAATGTCCCAATGACTATCCCATACCCAGGTTTGAGATATCCAAGCAGTGTTACAGAAGTTTAGGGGCATGTTCACTGGGAAACCTGGGTGCACCCACCTGGTGCAGCACCATGTGAATACAGGACCCTAAAGGCCTATTGAGCATGCCCCTTACAGGGTGCCTGAGTGAGTCAGGCAGACTCTGAGGGGGGGGCGATACAGGAAATGTTGGAATTGGGGTAATCCAGGAGTTCAGCAGTCCCGATGGTCCCCAGTGGTGTTGGTACCAAAGAGAGATGGCAGCACCAGGTTCTGTGTGGACTACAGGAAGCTAAATAGTCACACACAGTCAGATGCCAAGGACTGATGAATCCTTAGAGCAGCTGGGTGGGGCTATGTTTTTGACCGCTATTGATCTAACCAAGGGTTACTGGCCGGTATCCTTGACTCCCACCACTAGAGAGAGGTTAGCCTTTATGACTCCTTTTGGATTATATGAGTTCACAAAGATGCCCATTGGGATGAAAAAATGCCCAAGCGACCTTCCAGAAGCTGGTAGATAGTATCTTAGGAGATTATGCCCTTGCTTACCTGGATGATATTGCCATTTACAGCCATTCCTGGCATGAGCACCTTCAGCATGTCAGGGAGTTCCTGGGCAGACTGTGAAGGGCAAGGTTGAGCATTAAGTCCCGTAAGTGTTGGGTGAGTTTGACAAAGGTCTCCTACCTGGGACATAGAGTGTGGAGTGGTAAGATCAAGCCAGAATCTGCCACAGTGGAAGCCATTCAGAAGTGGTCTGCCCCTGTTACTAAAAACAGTTGAGGGCATTCTTGGGGAGAGTGGGGTACTATAGCAAGTTTGTCCCCAATTATAGTACAATAGCTGCTCCCCTCACAGACCTGCCGAGGAAAAATAAGCCAGACAGGGTAGTGTGGATCCCAGCCTGCAAGCAGGCATTCCAGAAGCTTAAATGGGCTTTGGTAGGACCCCCTGTGTTAGCCAGTCCAGATTACAGCAAATAATTTATTGGGCAGGTGGATGTTTTGAACAGTGGTGTGGGGGCTGTATTCATCCAGGTTTCTTCGGAGAGAGAAGAGCACCCAGTGGTATATCTCAGCTGTAGACTCCAGCCTAGGGAGGAATGTTATGCAGCAGTAGAAAAAGAATGTTTAGCCATAGTATGGGCAGCTGTAGACTCCAGCCTAGGGAGGATTGTTATGCAGCAGTAGAAAAATAATGTTTTCCCATAGTATGGGCACTGCAGAAACTTCAACTCTGTCTGTATGGAAGGAGATTCACTGTAGTTACAGACCACAATCCCTTAACATGGCTACATTGAGCCAGCCAGCAAAATGCCAAGTTACTAAGGTGGGGCCTAGGTTTGCAGACATACAATATGACAGTGCAGCACTGTAGTGGGGTTAGCAATGCCAATACAGATGGGCTGTCAAGACAAAGTATGGGATAATGTATTCCCAGATAGGCCTATTCCTCTCAAGCAACATTTCTCAAGAGTCACTTGAAAAACTAGCTTGAGTCTTCAAAGCGGGGAGAGATGTGACAATAGTAGGTACTGCCAGCCATGCCAGCAGAAGTGGGGCAGTGGATGTGTAACATATGGCAGTACACCTAGCTGAAATTTTGTATATAATTATATGTCATGTGTATATCAAACTGATTTGTACAGATGCTTGTGCTGAAAATGTATTTTTTTTTGGTTTGCTTGTGTTAAAATGTATCAGCAGTGAGTGTGTCCTGCTGGAAGGAAAAGAAATGTACATATATTATTGTAACTGAATTAAATGTATATGTTTTAACAGAGAATTGGAAGAGAAGAGGTTAATCTCAAATGTTAACATATATCTGAAATTAAATTACTTTATGTGCTAAGCCATAAAGATGTTTTCACACAGTTTGAGTGGCGCTAGAGACGGAAGGTCTGTGCTAGAGAATATGTTGTAGCTCTTGTAAGAAGAGTGGAATAGTTTTATTGTTTTATGGCTCCAGATGCTGTAATACTAAATGTCTAGTGTGTATTGTAGCACATAGGTGCTAAACCTTGGCAGCTTCTAGTGATGGGGGATAGTGCAGGAAACAGAGTCAGATGACCAGATGTGTGTGATATCATTCTATAAGTCAGAAATAATATTTAGATATTAATAGGAGATTGCTCTCAGCATTCTGTATTTTGTTTTTGATCTGACAACAAGGACCACTCACCCACATTATCTTCCCTTGCTCTATTCATTAAGTAGAAACAGTAATTCTTTAGATTAGTCAAGAAAATATAGTGAGAATAGTTAAGCATTGTTTTTTGTGTAATTGTGTGACACTTTCCAGCTGTGTTATTTTCAATGTTTCCTGTGACTTGAAACTCTGGTGTTTACTGTGAATAGATATTTAGTATTTTTTATGGTTTTTTTGTTATTTATTATTAAATATTTTTTATTGCTAAATATATTTAAACTGTTCATTGTGGCTGGTCCTTTTTAGAAAATGTTTAAGTTTTGAGAGTATTTGCACATGTTTATTTAGTGATAACTCTGGCCACTCCTAAAAGCATGGCTGTTAGGTCAACATTACAATTTGTATTAATATTATTTCACTCAGTATAATTTAATACCCTTTTAAGAGCCTTATAGTAACTGACAGTGAATCTACCTTGTAGTCTCGTCAAAGTTGGTAGAGGGGATAATCTTTGCTATCTTTCCCATGTGTGTGTGTGCGTGTGTGAAAATTAAATCTCAAAGAATATGTGTGTCATCTACTTGAGCAAGGACATGAAGCACTCGTTTCACAGAGAGAGTGTGACTTGGCTTGGGCACTTGGCTAAGGACTTAACTCTGAAGCTGTGCCAGTGGGGAGTCTTATTAGGGACCTGCAGGGAGACAGAGAAATTCAGATCCCAGGCTGACTGTGTTCCCTGTGTACTCTTAAGGAAAATTCTGCTTGAAGTAGAGAGGTCTGCATCTGGAAATACTGAGTGTATCCATTTGTATTCCAAGTGAGCATCCCTCTCCAGTGTCAGTGGTGAGGATTCAGGCTCCTTGATTACTGGCCCAGAGTGGGGATATCACATATGTCATTACCAAAAGGAAATGGTTCCTGTGTAAGAACAGCATACATTCCCTGCCAGGATTCAATGTCATTATATGCTCAGATCTTCTGCTGAGTGTATCTCTTTATAAGTTCATAGGTATATACTAGGCTAACAGTCAGTAGTGCCCTTATAAGCCTAGCTATGCAACCCAAATGTGACCCACAACTTTGATATATATATAGGTGGTGATTTACTGACTCCCTCTGTCCATGAGAGACATAGGAGCCAAAGCAGGGATGATTTTCTGATTACCCATTCATTGGTCCAAGTTGCAATTAAAAAGGGATATGGAGGAACTCTGCTTCATATGGATGGGAAACCTGTTCCAGACAATAGGAATTCTCTGAGAAACATCTCTCTCTTCAACATGTCCAATTTATGTCGCAAGTAAAATTTGTGTCTTTTAATCTAGTAGTTCTGATGCTGTTTATTTTGTGGATGTGCAAAAGGTTAATCAAAACACAGTCCATTGATGCCATGTGTGCCAGGCAAAGATCACCTTTCAGAAGTCTGAATGATAGTAAGTAAAGCGACAGAGCTTCAGGCAATCAGTGTAGGACATTGTGTTTACTCCCTGTATTCTATTTGTAAGGAACTTTTGTGGACATTCCAGTTGCTGCATGTGTCTGGCCAGGAATGTAACAAAAGGGGAATGATACTCTCTGATGGGTCTGATGAGGGTATTGGTCTCCATAGTTATCCATGAATTTGTCACTTCAAGAATTATATGGTTGGGCAATGACTTTGAATTTCTTTACATCCTAGTAACCTTAAACAAAACCCTTTTCCACATCCACATCCTGGTCAGCTATAGAACACCCTCCATGTCTCCTGCAACCCACAAAATGTACCTAAGCAAGCTTAAATCCCTCATATTTGATCAAACTCTATTCTTCTTTGGATTTCAGTTACCCTTTCATTAATTGGGTTAGCCATACTGCAAACAAATATGCTTAACACTTACTAGAGTTGTTCAGTATTAACTCAAGACCAGATTTTATGTTCTTCTAGTAGAGAGCTCCAGTATGATGGACTTGGTCATAACAAATATAGCCCCATTTTGCACTACATCTGTTATTATTCTGTCTCTGGATAAATCTGGCTATCATGTAGTGGGTTTCAACATTAGAACTCAGCTCAAAACCCTCACTAATCTTACCACATTCAGAGGTTTCTTCAAGGCCAGTTTACTTCAATTGTGTCATGACTTAAGGAAGTTTAGAAGGACTCATCCTGTGAGGATCCAGTGGCAGGCTTAGATGTACTGGTAGAGAGTTTCACCACTCATCTTAATGCCTGCTGTGATGCCCGTGCACTGGCCCAGTTATCAAGGAGCCTCGATCCTCACCACTAACAGCAGTGAAGGACATGCACATTGGGAGGATGATAGGTACACACACACAGTAAAGCACAATTTCCCTTAAGAGCATACAGAGATCACAGTCAGTCTGGGGCTGGTTCCCCCTCTTTCTCCAGATCCCCAATAAGACTGTCCACTGGCACAGCTATAGGGCTAAGATCTCAGCCGAGTGGTCAAGCCAAAACCTCCAGCACCCTCTCTGTCCAACCAGTGCTTCTTGTCCCTGCCCAATTAGCTGGTGCACACACGCGCGCACACACACACACACACACACACACACACACACACACACACACTTTGAGATTTGATTTATATACAAACTCACATACACTCCTGGGGAAGGCTGGCACAGGTTCACTAGCTATGCCCCCATCTGCCCAGACTAAAAGGTAGAAATCACTGCCACCAGCCACCCTTATCAGCTACTAATAAGGCCCTTCCCAAAGGATGCCCACTCTTACTGTGTGATGTTACTATTACCCAAATGGTAAATGTGAGTAAGACTTAAAGGCTATTTAGGAGTGGCTTGTACAGTATCACCAAATATATATGCAAGTACTCTATGAGCTTAAATATTTCTAAACAAAACCAGCTACAATTAAAAGGTTTAAATATATGTAATAATAATTAATAAAAGCACAAGACAATACTCAATAACTCAGCACACTGACAAGAGAGTTCAGAATCTCAGGAAATATTTTAAAAACAACATTGCAGTACAGTCTCACATAAATACAGAAAACATCTAGAATAATCTTGTTATATTCTTGTCTATTTCTAAGAGGAAATACTGTGATCTAAGTCTTACTTACAGAGCAAAGGCAAGTGCTGGTGAGAGGATGCTTGCAGGTCCAGAACAAGATACAAAATGAACTCACTTTTGCTCTGAGATAGTTCTTAAATTAATAATACACATTAATGCTGGGTTAGCTAGATGACATCACTATTTGACACCTGCATCTAGTTCCCAAGCTAAACAGATACCAACAGAATTTAACATATCTCTATGAAAAATAATCATCTCTTAGAAGCTTGCCTGAAACTGGAAGTTGTAAAACAATTAACACTTTTACATTTTAAACCTAGTAATTATTTCTATCTTAAGACAATAGAAAGAAACTCTAGCTGCAGACAGTCTGTCTTCTAGCTGTGGTAAACACAGTCCTATAACTCTTAACTTATTTTCTCAGAGTTTGCAAGTTAACATTGTATGTTCCAAATTCTAGGAAAACATACATTTGCACAGGCATATAGTCCATATGCATTTCTACCCTTTTCCAGCAGGGTGCACTGTGGTTACATTTTTGAAGCTCAGCACATAACACACAGGTTACTTACATTTGTAAACAAGCCTATGGATCATATTAATATTTACAATGACATAGAATTATTTACAAAATTCTACCTAGCTATGGGCTGGCAGGCTTCGTACCTGCAATAAGATTTCAGTCCCAAACCATAACAACTATAGTGCCATGGTTTGAAACAAATTTGTCTGTGGACATGAGTCTCTGCATAAATAAGTTTTATAACTAGGGGAAAGAAACTGATCTCCACTAAAAACAAACCGAAAACATCTTAGCTCACAGTCAAACTCAGGAGGTTAAACAAAGAACTTGGAAACAAAATTAAGTCTGCCAAGGTGAACTGTAAACTAAAAATCACCATTATCTGTCATAGTCAACATAGTGAACTGCAAATCCTTCTTCAACTATATCAGAAGATATAAAAATAATACCCATCACTGCATGGAATTGATATATAATGACATTACCTCTTCTGCCCCTGAAGACATAATTGACACATCAGCTGACAAAATTTAGTTCTAACACCTCTCCTGCATCTCCATCCTGCCATCACATCCTTGACACCTTAATGGTTCCTCCACCAAAAATCTTTACTGGACAAATCATCAAGGATGTTTGAGTTCATAAGCACTAGATGTTCATCATTCACACTGCTTTAGTGGCGTATGTGTTTTGTACACAAACACCTACCCTGGCAGCTTTCCAAAGATCAGAATCCCCTCCTCTGACTCTCTATGATAGGAATTGGCCAAGCCCCTCCCATCAGGGGAGTCTAATGCCTGTCACAAAAAGTCAGCTCTGTTTTTTACTTCTGGATGTGGAACTTACACAGTTGAATCTCCTCAGCAGCCTGCTTTGAAGGATTGCAGCTTTCCGACTCAGACAAGATCCCTTTGGGAACTTCTTTCCTCTTTTTTATTACATACTCTCAAATTCTTTCTGTTTTATTATAGTATATTTAGAGAGAGTCTTCTAGACCTTGTTCCATATTTAGGAGCCATGCATATGTCCTCCCATTGTTTCCTTCTGAATTGCTTATCCGGTCTATTCTAACCTACACTGATAGATTCCTAAAGTTAGCATGCAATATTTTATATGCCCTACTAATTATCCCTTTTTAACAGCAGCTTCTGTCCTAGATTTGATTAAAAACTTTATCAGAGCAAGTCTTTCACTTAGGATTCCCCATCCCTTTCTCTTTGCCTGTACTCAGATATCAATCCCTGATAGGGAAGGCAGTCTCTAGCCTGCAGTCCAAATGTCTTCTTGGCTTCTTCCCATTCTGTTACCTTTCCCTCTTTAGATACTTGCCCCTAATACCTTGATTCCTTAAATTCCAACCCCCTCTTGCCTAGTCTATTAACTGCTAATTGCAGTCACCCCTACTGGCAAAATCAACTTTCGCTATCCTTACTTTGGCTTAGTTTTTAGAATACTTTCTGTTACTTATAAATATAATATTCTTTGTGGCTGTTGATGTTCTTCGTCTTCCATTGCTGCAGTCCTGACTATTGGGTATAGTCCGCGTCCCAGTCGGCCCGAATACCAGAGTATAAGGCTGACGTCGGTCAGGGCGCATTAGACTGACGTCAGTACGTCAGGGTACTAATGCGCATGACCGACGTCATATCCTCAGTCTTTTTTGCCGCATGGTCCGATGCAGAAGCAGTTTTGCGAGTGCAGGTTGGCGTACTGAAATACTTCCGAAACCGGAGTTTCAGACCGAAACAGAGTTGGCTAAGTACCCCGTTGGGGAACATTTTGGTTTTCTTGCCTCAGTATTTTACCGGATGTCAGAAAAAGTGAATAACTGTATTTCTTGTGGGAAACAGATACCTCATAGGGATTATCATACCTTGTGTATACCTTGTTTAGGCCCGAGCACGACGTTGTTGGTTGCCGCTCTTGTGCTAGGTTTAACAAACGCACTATTAAGAGGAGGTTAGACTGTGCCAGGTTAGTGTTTGGGAAGCGTTGCAATTATAAAATGCCGCCGGATGCTCCGGCCCGCTTCCTCAAGAAGCGCAAGGATAAAACAGTGAAGCCTAGGGTTGAGGAACCGGCAGTCCCGGACGTCGGTTCTTTAGAAGGCTCAGTGGAGCCGGAGGTTTTGCCAGGAGTTTCCATGGAGTCCCAGGCAGAAACTATACTCTTACAGGATGTGCCTTCTCAGGAGGTAGGCCAGGCTGAGGGGGCTTCTCAGGTGACTGTTCTTCCCTCTCTTCCCAAGGTAGTTAGGGCCTCTCCTTCTGTTGCCAAAACTTCTATGAGAGGTAGGCCTACTTCAGCTTCAGTGGGGGCTTCTCCTACCATTTCAGGTTCTGTACCTAAACATATGCTTAAGATGGCAGAAGATTTGATTACTATGATTAGGGGTTCTATGCCCCCGCCTGATAAGAGGCCTAGGGTGGAACCTGAGTTTGATTGTTTTGAACAGTGTTCTGAGGCTTCAGAATCTTCTGTGGAAGATTTGCAGGAGTATCCTACCTATTCTGATTCTGATGTGGATGATTCCACTCCTACAGCGTCTCCACCTGAGGATTTCTCATTTTCAGAGACTTTGCATTCCATGAGGAGCACTTTAAATGGGAAGGCCAGGATTATTCTGACTCTAGGAAAAGGCTTAGGGAGTTCTTGTTTTTACCCCAGCATAGGCCTTTAGCTATTCCTCCTGTGTTGAATGTGGTGGAAGATGTTTTGCAGAGGCTTCCCTGAACCCTGACTCTTTGCCTCCTGCTCCTGTTAAGCCTGATAGGTATTATAGGTGCCCAAGCTCATAAATATTTGTTTAAGAGTCCTAGGGCGGACCCAGAAACTATTTCTCAGGGGCCTAAGGGTGTAAAAGCTTCTGTGGTTAAAAATCCTGTCCCCACTGATAAAGAGGCGAGGGCTTTGGATAGGTGGGGAAAGAAAGTGTATACTTCTTCCACTTTAGCCATGAGAGCTTTGAATTGTCAGTTTCACATGTTAAAATATCAGAATTACCTTCTTTCACAATTGAAATCTAAGGTGGATGCTTTGGCGGAAGGTATTGAGTGTAAAGAGTTGCTGGATTTGGTTCATGTGTCTGAACAAGTGGGTAAGCATTCTTTGCAATGTGGTTTTGATGCTGTACAGGCCTCCTCGAGGGTGGCTGCTACCAGCTCTGTTCTTCGCAGGCATGCCTGGTTGAAGGATCAGAATTTAGCTGAGCATGTTAAGACAAGGATTTTGGATGCTCCTTTACAGTCTGATGTGTTGTTTGGTTCGCCTGTGGAAGCTGTTTTAAAGAAAATGGAGGACAAAGCTAAGTCTATGCAAACTGTTAAAGATTTTTTGCAGGTGCAGCCACCAAGTTTAGTAGAAATTGGCCTGCTAAGGGTGGACATATCCTGCTTATGATTCTCAGTCTAGGGGTAGGTCTAGACGTGGTAGGGCAGGGCTCAAAGTTCTTTTAGGCCTAGAACAGGAGTTCACCTGCTCAGACTTCTGGTGAGGGCAGGGGTCGGTCCTTTCGTAAACAGACCCAATGACCTGTTTTTTCAGCTGCCAGCAGATTCACGTCTGGCAGCTCCTTTGGGGGGAAGACTGTCTCTTTTCAAAGAAAATTGGGATTTAATTACTCAAGACAAATGGGTGTTGGATATCATTCACCACGGTTACAGATTTTATTTCCATACAATGCCCCCTTTCAAAGGCATGCCAGACGTTCCTCCTCTACAAAGAAAAGAGGCTCACAAGCAAGTTTTACAGTTACTTCACATAGGAGCTATTCAGCCAGTCCCTGTGTCAGAGAGGGGCCTAGGATTTTATTCTCGCCTGTTCCTTGTACCAAAGAAGGGGAACACGTGGAGACCAATTTTGGATTTATCTCTCCTCAACACGTTTTGGACATTCCCAAGTTCAAGATGTTGACGTTACAACAGCTTTTACCTCTGCTGGGCAAAGATCACTGGATGGTAACTTTAGATCTCAAGGAAGCTTACCTTCATGTGCCTATAAGGCTAAGTTGCAGAAAGTATCTGCGGTTTCGAGCTGGAAATTCTCATTATCAGTTCTCTGCATTGCCCTTTGGCTTATCTACTGCGCCCAGAGTATTCACAAAGGTTCTGGCTCCAGTGATAGCTTACTTCAGGCTTCAAGGAATTCAAATCTATCCTTACTTGGACGACTGCCTGATTCTGGCTCAAGAAAAGGAAGACCTTCTACAGCATCTGGAATATGTTATAGCAGTGCTAAGATGCCTAGGGTATTCTGTGAACGAAATAAAGTCCAGTCTAGTACCCTCTCAAGACATGTGCTTTCTGGGTGTAAGACTGAATACAGCAGCCCAGATGGCCTTTTTAACCCCGGACAAACAAAAGAGTCTGTCACTTTACTTCCATCAACTATCTCATCAGTCCGTGCTGACTGCAAGGACAGTCCTTCAAGCATTAGGGTTCATGGCATCTTGTATTCTGGTGCTTCCCAATGCCAAACTGCATATGAGGAAGCTACAATGGTATCTCAAAATGTATGGACACAGCACTGCCAGGATTTGGACACTGTCATTCAAATAATACCTTGCATTCAAAAGGAATTTTTGTGGTGGGCTCAGGAATGTCACCTAAACAAGGGACTCTCTGTGACCCGGCCAGAGGCAAGTCAGATTCTAACGACAGATGCCTCGGACATTGCTTGGGGAGCTCATCTAAATGGAAAGTGGATACAAGACAAGTGGCCTGCCAGACTACAGCATCTACATATCAACATGAAGGAGATGTTAGCAGTCCAGTTTGCATTAATGGCTTTCAAGGAGTTACTTCTTCCAGGGCAGGTGTTGATTCTAACAGACAACACAACTGTCATGTGGTACATCAACAAGCAAGGGGGAACACATTCTTATCCTCTATGCAGGCAAGCAATGATTTTATGGGAGACTGCGCTAAGCTTGCAACTAACTCTTCAGGCAAGGTTTCTGCCAGGAGCACAGAACTCCTTAGCAGATGTGTTAAGCAGACAAATCATGGATCCCCACAGTGGAAACTGGATCTTCATGTATTTCAGAAACTGACAGTGTCATGGGGAACTCAGACATAGATCTGTTCGCTTCTCCACTAAACCACCAGCTGCCAAAGTATTGCACAAAGGGTTTCATCACACAGCTTGGAAAGTGGATGCTCTGTCTTTCAGTTGGAAAAACCTTCATGTGTATGCCTTTCCACCTCTACCACTTCTTCCAAAGGTACTATTAAAGGTCAGACAAGACAGGCCAAGGATGATTTTGATAGCTCCAGATTGGCCTCGGCAACACTGGTACCCACTACTACGAGTCTGGTAAAGAAGCCTCCATGGCCTTTACCTCTGATTCCTCATCTGTTATCTCAGAAGGACGGTCATCTGCTCAATGTCAAGCTTCACTCTCTTCATCTACCAGCCTGGCATATTCTGTGTTGAAACACAGCAGGTCTCAACTTCCTCAACAAGTTTTAAATGTGATTTTGGAAGCTAGAAGGCCTAGTACAAGGAGAGTGTACGGAAAAATGGAAGAGATTTTTATTTTGGAGTACAGCAAAGAATTTGGAGATTTCAGAGCCTAATTTGAGTGTGGCTCTTCAATATCTTACTGAATTATTGGACAAAGGTTTGTCCTTCTCTTCCATAAAGATTCATGCTGCAGCAATTTCAGCTCACTATGATTGTGACCCACCTTTGTTTTCGCATCCTTTGTTCAAGCAGTTTCTTAGAGGGGCAAAGAATATAAGACCCCACGTAGAGCTCCTACTCCTGCTTGGGATCTCAATTTTGTGTTGGAAAACTTACTCTACAACCTTTTGAGCCTGCAGCTACTGCTGAATTGAAATATTTGTCATGGAAGACTGCTTTTCTGTTGGCTATTACTTCTGCAAGAAGGGTGTCTGAGTTGCAGGCCCTTATGGCAGTAGAGCCCTTTTTGATTTTCCATAAGGACAGGGTATCATTACGTACTAATCCTTCCTTTATGCCTAAGGTGGTTTCTAGTGTGGCTTTAAACCAAACTATTAATTTGCCCTCGTTTTGCAGATCCTCAAAATAAAGGGGAAAAGATTTTGCACACTTTAGATGTACACAGGCAATTGCGTTATTATTTGAGCAGGACTAAGGATTTCAGGCAGTCTCAGCAGTTACTTGTTTCTTTTGCTTTGAGTTCACAGGGCAAGCCTGTGTCAAAACAAACTATTTCTAGGTGGATTGGCTTTTGCATTGCATTTTGTTATTCCCATCATGGCAAGGAGATTCCAGCTGGGATTAGGCCTCATTCCACTAGGGCTACTGCCACTTCAACAGCATTTCTAAGGGGTGGCAACTAAGGATATTCTGGAAGCAGCTACTTGGAGTTCAGTGCATACTTTCTCTAGGCATTATCACCTTCCTATATACTCTAAGACTAGGGCTGGTTTTGCCACAGCTGTTTTACAAGGCATGTTGTCAGCTCCTACTACTTTATAATTTGCCAGCCTCCCTTACCTCTGCTTTGGGATTCTACCCAATAGTCAGGACTGCAGCAATGGAAGACGAAGAACATAGTACAGTTTTGTACCTACCATAAATGTAGATGTTCGAGGATTCCATTGCTGCAGTCCAATTTACTCCTCCTTCCCTCTGTGTTTAGGGGTGGTTGTGTAGGTGAGTTTACATGCTTATATTTTTATATATATATATATTGTTGTATATATTATACATGTTTTTGGTGCAGGTTGTTTTGGGACTTGTCTTTTGAGTCTTCTGACATCTGGGGCAAGAAAAGACTGAGGTTATGGCGTCGGTCATGCGCATTAGTACCCTCCACCAAAAATCTTTACTGGACAAATCATCAAGGATGTTTGAGTTCATAAGCACTAGATGTTCATCATTCACACTGCTTTAGTGGCGTATGTGTTTTGTACACAAACACCTACCCTGGCAGCTTTCCAAAGATCAGAATCCCCTCCTCTGACTCTCTATGATAGGAATTGGCCAAGCCCCTGCCATCAGGGGAGTCTAATGCCTGGCCCAAAGAGGCAGCTCTGTTTTTTACTTCTGGATGTGGAACTTACACAGTTGAATCTCCTCAGCAGCCTGCTTTGAAGGATTGCAGCTTTCCGACTCAGACAAGATCCCTTTGGGAACTTCTTTCCTCTTTATTACATACTCTCAAATTCTTTCTGTTTTATTATAGTATATTTAGAGAGTCTTCTAGACCTTGTTCCATATTTAGGAGCCATGCATATGTCCTCCCATTGTTTCCTTCTGAATTGCTTATCCGGTCTTTTCTAACCTACACTGATAGATTCCTAAAGTTAGCATGCAATATTTTATATGCCCTACTAATTATCCCTTTTTTCCCTTTTAACAGCAGCTCTGTCCTAGATTTGATTAAAAACTTTATCAGAGCAAGTCTTTCACTTAGGATTCCCATCCCTTTCTTTTTGCCTACTCAGAGATATCCCCCTGATAGGAAGGCAGTCTCTAGCCTGCAGTCCAAATGTCTTCTTGGCTTCTTCCCATTCTGTTACCTTTCCCTCTTTAGATACTTGCCCCTAATACCTTGATTCCTTAAATTCCAACCCCCTCTTGCCTAGTCTATTAACTGCTAATTGCAGTCACCCCTACTGGCAAAATCAACTTTCGCTATCCTTACTTTGGCTTAGTTTTTAGAATACTTTCTGTTACTTATAAATATAATATTCTTTGTGGCTGTTGTTCTCCTTAACGATCTGCAGCCAAAATCTCACTCTCTCCTTATTTCTTGAATTGTCCCCGCTTCATTATCCCTTTCTACTTTGAATTATAGCTTTCTCTGTGTGTTTATGTATATGAGCCTTAACCGTGTAGCTCTAAAATGTCCCATTCAAGTAAGGTCATCCTAATCAACATTGTCTTATTAGATGAGTCAGTGTATCCCACTTGACCCTTTTCCGCTCTCAGATTAAATCCTTTGGCTCTGTATTAATTACTCTCCACAGCTTCTCCTCTGGTTAACGACAGTTATGCCTGATCTGTATATAAAACTAAAGAGAGTAAAACATTTTCACTGGTTTCATCTTGCTATCCATATCCAAAAACAAGAGCTTCCAGTTTCTCAGTTTTTGTGTTATCTTTTTTTTTTTTTTTTTTATCTCTTTTCACATGTCCTTAACTGCCATGACAGAATCCTTTTTAATCCATACTCCTAAGTACTTCATTTTTATTTTGCCCTCGTAAATATGAGTATTACTGGACCAATTCATGTGTGAGTACATAGATTTACAGCTACAGCGTTTATCTTCATTAATTTTATATCCCAAAAAGACTTGACACTGTTTCAAGAATGTTCCACAACACTGAGATTTCCCTTTCTAATTTTATCAGGTACAAAATAATATTGTCTGCAAGTAAAGCCAACTTTTCTTGATTACCACCATAGCAGTTATATCTTGGAATTTCTGAATGACTTATTTTCCTTGCCAGTGTGTCTCCAAATACAAAGCAAAAAACAAAGGGGAAAGAGAACACCCCTTCCTGGTTCCTCTGTTCAGACACAATTTGTGAGAAAGGAACCCTTCCACTTTAATTTTTGCCTCCAATCCCTCATATATTCTCTGACTTAAACTTATTACTGTATTAGGGAATACACGTTTCCATTGCCTATTCATAAAATCCCAGTTAACTCTGTTGAATGTTTTCTCTGCATCTAAACCCACCAACAACAGTATTTTCTTACGCTCTGTTTCCTATTTTCTTGTACTCTGTGTCCTTCTGGATCACCATTGTTCTAATAATGTCAAATATTTGCCTCCCTCCACAAAACTACATTGAATCATATCTATCAATTTTGGCAACACTTTTGCCATTCTTTTAGCTATTATTGACATAAACACTTTGTAATCATGGTTTAAATTTGAAATGGGCCTATAGGTCTTTGTCAATTTTGGGTATTACAGCTTTCATCCAGGATGCTGGTGCTTCCCCTCTTTTTAAAATACTGTTAAACAAAACCTTCCAGATCTTTATCACTTTACTCCTTCCGTCCTTATAAACTTACACAGGAATACCATCTATTCCTGGAGACTTTCCTGCAGATTGATTGTACAGCACCAATTTTGTCTTGTCTCCACCTGTCTTATCTGTTAATTGTTGAGCCTGATCTACTTCTAACATTGGCATACTTAAGTATTCCAAAAATATTTCCATTTATGCTCTTTCTTTCTTGATTTCTGCATTTCTCTGCTTTATTCAAATTTTCTTAAAATTTCCAAAACATCTGTGATATCTCTGCTGATTATTTTCCTTGATATAGGCTTCCTAATTTGTCAACACCCCCCTTTCCACTTTCTGTTGCATATGTCATTGTGCTAAAAGGTTTTGTGCTCTGGAGTTATGATCAGAATCGTTTGCTTAACAGCAGTCTTTCTAAACTCATGCATATTATCCAGATACTCCCTCATTTTTTCTTTAGCGCTTTGCAATAGTTCCTCCTCTTGTTCTGTGAGATTCCAGTTATTCTGCTATATATTAATCTTTGTCAGCTCCACTAAATAATTCCATTTACTTCTTAACTGTATCTCTTTTTTTATGTCTGCCATATTCTTAAACTCCACTTTCATTTTTATCCCACTCACAAGCTTTAACTTCTGAAGATATTTCTGTCTTCCCTAATAGCTCTTGAATAACTTTCATTACCCATTCCTTAAATTCCTCTCTTTTTAACAGGTAGGTGAGGAAGCACCAGTGTCTCATTTTTACTTCAATACCCTGAACATTTATTTTAGTTGTTATTGGATATGTGTCAAAGCATTCAATTAAATGCTCATGTTCCTGTGAAATATAATATCTGATGTTGTCAATCTTCATACTATCCTCAACGAGTGAGTTCAGATCCGATCCGTCAGCTTTGACTCAGTTTGTGCTAAAGCTCGCAGCCAGCAAATCTCTCAAGCTTCTTTCTTACCCACAACGCATGTACCCAATTACCTCAGATCTCGTTTGACACTTACAGCTATCGGACGTGGTCTACCAATTTCTCTCTTGAGCTGTATTAGATAAGTAAAGTTTTTTGTTCTGAATTCTTTTCCTTTAAGTAGTTTTCAGTTTTTAGTTTTCAGTTTATTGTGGTTAATATCTCTGCTGTTTTCTTCCTTGCCCTTATGACATTGGCATAAATTCTTACATACCATTGTTGGTATCCCCTTCCTCCTTTTCTTATCTGGTGTCTTTAGAGTGGTATAGTTGTAATGGTTTCCCTTTTGCTGCTGCTACTGTTTCCTTCCCCTTTCCTTTTACGTACTTGGTACTGTCCGATACTATTGTTATATCTCCCTTCCCTTACAACCTAGTCGTAACTCTTCATACCACTGGTGGTATCCCCTACTTTCCTGTTAAAACAAAAAAAAAAAAAAAAGAGGTTACCTTTTCTAAGTTTCATTGCCTTTCTTCTTGAAACTTTACCTATTTATTATTTGATTCAGATACTGCATGACAACTGACAAACCTGCGGGTTTCAAGAAATGCTCCAAATGTGGGCAAAAATTGCTGCTCGTGGATGCACACACCCTTTCTGTGTACTGCTTGGGTCCATTACATTTACTGGAGGACTGCTCGATTTGCCACGGATTTAATTTGCGAGCTTTAACAGAGTGCTAAAACAAATTAACATTGAAAGGTCTCACCCCTTCCCTAGCACTTCATCCAAATCTTCCTTGGACTGTTCTTAGAAGAGAAGTGATAAACATCCAGTCTCAAGCCCGGATCAGAAGAAAATGAGAATTCAGGATCTGACTGCTCCCTTGGAACCTATGACATCCAAATCAAGCATTACGGATCCTTCGCTATCTAAGTCGGATCTGAACACTAAAACATCAGATCAGACAAGTTTCTTTGATCTCAGCACTTGTTAAGGAAAAAAAAAAATTTCATCTGCTTTTACTGTACTTGTGTTTCTGCCTACTTTATTTTATTTTTGCATCATCTTAAAAATACTCAATTGTATTTATTACTGCTTGGTGTAACTCATTCTAAGCCTTTTGGTTTAAACACTTGGGCTTCGGACCAGTTGTTTTGCACTGAGAGGGTTTGTGGTCTGCACTGTAGTGGCAGAACAGGTAGCTTACATCCTTCTAGATTGGGAACTGCTGATTGAGGGCTCAGTGTCTGTTATTCTAAAAGTGTATTAATTCTGGTTTAAGCACTTGGGCTTTCAGGCCAGTTATTTTACATTAAGAGGGTTCGTGGTCTGCACTCTTGTGGGAGGAGAGGCTGGACGCTGCCCTTCTGAGCTGGGAATTTCTGGTTAAAGGCTTATAGTGCATGCATATCTGAACTGCTTCTTACTGAAGTTGGTGCGCCTTGTTTGCTGTGGCATAGACTGGATTCAGGACTGCTGGATCTAGCTTTGTTTGTGTAACTTGAGCACTAATCAAGGCATTCTCTAAAGTATTCAGTTGTATTTATTACTGCTTGGTAGTAACTTGATTAAAGTGTAGCTATCATTCTAAGTCTTTTGGATTAAGCACTTGGGCTTCAGACCAGTTGTTTTACATTAGGAAGGTTTGTGGCATGCACTGTGGTGGCAGGACAGGTAGCTTTCATCCTTCTAAGTTGGGAATTGCTGATTGAGAGCCCAGTGTCTGTTATTCTTAAAGTGTATTAGTTCTGGTTTAGGCACTTGGGCTTCAGGCCAGTTATTTTACATTAAGAAGGTTCGTGGTCTGCACTCTTGTGGGAGAAGAGGCTGGACTTTGCCCTTCTGAGCTGGGAATTTCTGGTTAAAGGTTTATAGTTCCTGAATATTTGAACTGTATCTTACTGAAATTGGTACACCTTGTTTGCTGTAGCATAGACTAGATCCAGGCCTGCTGAATCTAGCTTTGTTTATATGCTTGTTGTTTGTTTGCTTGTTATTTCCCTGGAACGCTAATTCCACCTAATACGTGGCTTCTCAGCGCTTCTGTGGATCACTAGTGATATCTGCATTGCTTACTGTACTTATTTCCTTGTTTCACTTGAAAGAAAGTTACTGTTTGTCGTTTTTGCATTTAAGTTACCTGTAACTTGCGTGCTAAAGCAATTATATAAGTCAGCACTAAAAATTAAAAGCACTACACCCTCACTCCCCACTGGCCCTTGTTTTCAATTATTAAGGAATTCCCAATATTATTCTAGCATGTCCAAAGGTCAGTTGTCAATCTCCTCTCCGGTCCAGCTGGTGAATCTGGGAATCTTGAGGCAATGTTACAACTGCCTCATGCACACAGACAACCCTCTCCTCCTCCCAACAAATTCCAACACATGTGAGAGATGCAACCATATAGCCAAATAGGAGGCTAAGCTCTCTCAACTCAGTACTGGCATAACCAGTCAGGAGGAGAAGGAAACCACACTCACTACAATTCCAGTCTCACATAGACCTACCACGACAGCAAACCAAACACATAATCACACAAAAACATACTCGGAGGCTCTAAATAAAGATCTGCCTAAGCAGCAGAGACCTCCAAAGCAGACACCCAAGCAACCGCTACCCCAAAACAAAACACGTGCAACACATATCTCACAAAGCCAGTGTGCCAAACAGTCACAGCCCTTAAGACTAAACAACACACCTGATGCACTTGTAATAGGTGACTCTATCGTCAGGCACACTGACGTCCCGCTTACCAGGCTGAACAAGGAGAGGGTCATGGTGAGCAGCTTGTCGGGCGCTAGGATCCGCCACATAACACAAGCACTCAGGTCACTCCAAGGCAAGTACAAATATGACTCAGTCATTGTCCATGCTGGTGTGAATGACCTGAGACATACCTCCCTGGACTACATGAAAAGAGACATAAAGGAGCTCTCTGAGCATGTAGCCCAGGCCGGTATGACCCTGACCTTGAGTAGCATCTTATCCTCACCAAGAATGATGCCACAATATGAAGACAAGATGATCAGTTTCAACAATTGGCTTAAGTACTGGTGTCATTCAAAGGGGATCCAATGCCTGTCAGCTTTGGATGATATGCTCGACAAGCCATGATGCTTCGCTAGGGACGGCTTGCACCTGTCACCCCTGGGCTTTCGGATATTGGCAAAGGCTCTTGCTACCCCCATAGTGCCTTTTTTAGGCAAGGCTCAAAAGACAAACCCACCTCCATAGGTATCACAAGGGATAAGAAACTATGAGTAATGCTACTCAACGCCAGAAGTCTAAACCTCAAGATGCACGCACTCGAAACTCTCCTTAGCATGGAGAACATCGATATCTGTGCAGTAACAGAAACCTGGTTCAGGGCTCCCGAGAGCACCCCAGCACCACCAGGTTACACCTCATACCATGCTTTTCGGCCCCAAAGCTTGGACCGAACCACAAAAGGAGGGGGAGTATTGATATTCATCAAAGATACCCACACCTCCAGGTTGGTGACAAAGCACGAAGCATCAGAGACTATCCATGTGCAACTAACAGTGGGTAAAACTGCCTTCCAGTTTATAGCCTGCTACAGACCACCCTCCCAAACCCAGGAACCCCACTCGGCCTTTGTGAGAACACTGGAAAATATGAAGGTCTCTCCAAACACCATTATATTGGGCGACTTCAACTACCCAAACATAGACTGGGAGCATTACTCTAGCTCCAACACCCTAGCCCAAAGGTTCCTAGAATTTATAAACTCAAATGCTGTGGAACAACTTGTTACCACTCCCACAAGAGGGGAAAACATACTGGACCTGATCATCACCAACATGGGGACTCTATGCTCCAGACCAGAAGTGTATCCCTCACTGGTAAGATCAGACCATAAACTAATCTCACTGGATATTCACATCCCGACCCCACCCCCTGCCCAGAAAACCACAGTGAAAAACTTCTCTAAAGCAAATTTCACACTCCTCAAAACCGAGGTGGAATCCTTCAAAGCCCCCGGACCTGTGGAAAATACGGCCCAGACCGCAGAATCCTTTATAAACGCATTCTATGAACACCTGCAGGAATGCATGGATCATGCGATCCCAAATAAAACCAAGACCCAATCCTCCAAAGGCAGACGTCCTGTCTGGTGGACCCCAGCCATAAACAAACTATACAATAGAAGGAGGAAGCTACTAAATGATAGAGCAAAATCCCAAAAAGGGAAGGCATCACTGATCAGTATTAGTAAAAAACTACGGGCACTCATAAAATTGTCTAAGGCCAGCTTCGAGAGAAAAATTGCACAGGACACTAAGGATAATCACAAGGCTTTCTTTAGTTATGTTAGGAACCTGGGTGGTAATTCCCAGATATGCTCAGAATTAGTCCAAAATGACAAAAAATACACTGAACCCACAGACATTGCCAACATCCTAGCTGACAGGTTCAGCGTAAAACTTCTCCCCCCCCTCCCCACCAAAAGGGCAAATATCTATCCCAGCAGAGTGCTGCCCCCCTGACATCTCAGATGCTCAGGTAAGAGCCGCCCTCTCCAAAGCAAAAAACACAGCATCAATGGGACCAGACGGTGTCCCGGGCTGCATCCTACATTAACTCCAAGAAGAGCTAAACCCAAACATAAAACTACTGTTCAATCTCAGCCTTACTACAGGATATGTGCCCAAAGAGTGGCGTATAGCAACAGTGGTCCCTCTCCATAAAGGTGGTGCCTCAACGGATCCTGGAAACTATCACCCCATAAGCCTGACTAGCTTGGTCTGCAAAGCTATGGAAAGGATCATCATGGACCTCATAAATAAAGATATTGGGGACCTACAGACACTGGATCCTACCCAGTTCGGCTTTGTTAAGGGCAGATCCTGCCTCTTAAACCTGGTTGATTTCTTTGAAACAGTCACCAAGGCCATTGACGAGGTGAAAGTGGTCCACACAGCCTACCTGGACCTCGCAAAAGCCTTCGATACAATACCCCACTCGGGCATTATAGATAAGCTCACCAGCTTAAATATAAACCCCTATGTCACTAGATGGATTGCAAACTGGCTCAAGGACAGAACCCACATGGTTAGAATTGCTGGAGCCATGTCAGACTCCAAACCAGTTACAAGTGGTGTCCCACAAGGCTCAGTCCTGGGACCTCTCTTGTTCGGTATATATTTCTCGGAGGTACAGGCCAACATGGAAGGACTGTGGCTGACCAAGTTTGCAGATGACTGCAAACTGGGCGCCATAATCGACTATCCAGCTGACACAAGCATCCTCCAAAAGGGCCTCATAGAAACAGACAACTGGTGCCAGAGCCATGGCCTCAAGCTAAATGCCAAAAAGTGTATAGTCATCCCCTTTGGCAAAAACAAAGTGCCCACAAATTACCACATAAGTGGTAATCCATTAAGTACAGAAGAAGTAATTAGGGACCTGGGGACCCAAGTTGATAGCAATCTCTCATTTGACAACCACGTGGCCAAAGTGGTTAGAAAAACATTTTATATAGACCACCTAATCATGAAGGGATTCACATCTTGATCAGGGGAGGTCATCGTGCCTCTTTACTCATCAGGCCCATAATTGAGTACAATGCCCCTTTTGGGATGTACCTTACCAGACACCTGCAGCAACTGGAAAGACCCCAAAAGTACCTCACCAAGAGGATCAAAGGTCTCAGACAGATGCCATATGCTGCCCGGTTAAAGAAACTCCAGCTCTACTCAGTGGCATACCGCCTGTTCAGAGGCGATCTGTGCCTGACGTATAAAGCCATGTCCAACCCAGAATTAATGGACATGCTGCACCTCAGAAAATCCAAATCCCATCGAGCTACGCTCGAGACTTGAACCTCAGCACTGAAATAAATAGGACATGCTGGAGGGACAGATTCATAACCCAGAGGCTCCCTTCACTCTGGAATAAAATCCCAGTCCAGGTTAGGCAGAGTCCCTCATTGACTCTCTTCAAGAGGAATCTTGATGAGTGGATGGGAGATTGTAGGTGTACCCCGGGTATCACTTCTGTGTCACTGTTAGACAGAGGCACAGTATACTAACCTCGAAAAAGGGCATAGCAAAATAAATTTAAAATGGGTGGTGAAAGCCAAACACATTCTGGCTAGGCTTATAAATGCCCTAGGGCAGATAGCCTAGTATGAACCTATGAACCTATAAAGCCCTCAGAGACTCTATATTATCCTCAGACCAGATATTCTCCATCTGTAGACCCAGTTCCTAACAAACTCCCATCACACTTTTTGCAGAGGCCAGCATCTCCCTCAATTTAGTCTACTCATTCTTCCAGAAGTCTCACAGAAAAAGATGTGGAGAGAGAGTGGTGAGGAAAATCCTATCGGCACAGGGGCAATTTGGTTTTCCCTCAGCACCTACCCCACTGCGTCAGGTTACCCAACCTTCTACCACAAACCCCCCTCGCAATTTCCTACTGTAACACCATCCATTGCCTTTGAGTCACAGGATCCCAGTCGTCCAAATCTGAGAATTTCTCTATTCTTGGATCCAACATCATGTCCGAGACCTCCAATTCTTTTGGATCCAGAGAGCTCTCAAATCCAAAGCCTGCCTGCTGGGTTCGGAGTGGAGCATTCAACTACAAAGTTTTTGGAGCTGTCTCTGTTTCTTGACGTCTCAGCAATGGACATTTTGGCTCTAGCTTCCTACTAGGGAGCGGTGCTAATGGAGCAGAGAGAAGGGATGACTCTGAAACCTGCTTTCAGATCAGAGCCTCTCCGTGGCTCCTTCAAGCTCTACCTTTGAAACTGTGAAGGCAGAACTTCGGCAGTACTGACAGAACCTTCCCCACCAGACCAGATATAATCCTGAACTTACACAAGGTTCCTTTTAGTGCCAAAGAAAACAGTGGACTGGAAACCAATTTTGGATCTCACACATCTAAACAAATCTATTCACCGAACCAAGTTCTGGATGGTCACAGTTCAGTCCATTCTCCCTTTTCTAGGCAAGGGCGACTGGATATGTTTGATAGATTTTCAGGACGCCTGCTATCACATAAAAATGAACAAGCAATCCAGAAAACACCTATGCTTCTGGCTGGGAGCCAGTCAGTACCAAATTCAGAGTACTGCCCTTTGGACTCACCACAACCCCCAGGGTGTTCATTAAATCCATGGCAGTAATAGAAGCTTACCTCAGGCTGCAAGGATTCCAGGTGTTTCCCTACATAGATGACTGGCTCATTACCACTCCGATCAGGCATCAACCCATTTATGCAAGTGATCAGGTTCTCCACACCTGCACTCTCCTAGGAATACCCATAAACTACAGCAAATCACAACTCAGACATTGGAATTTATTGGAGCAGTACTCAGCACAATGACTGCCATTGCTTTCATTCCACCACAGAGAGTTCAAACAATAAGGTCACAAGTCAAGAAGATTGTAGAAAACACCCCAGTCTCAACCTGCACAGTTCTCTGAACACTAGGCCTAATGGCAGCAGCAATAACCTTAGATGTCCTTCAAGAATGCAACTGCAGTCATAACATATGGGTTGTCCTGCCTCAGGCAGCCCTCGGTCGGCCGAATTCCAAAGTCTGGGTCCAGCGTCGGCTGGTGTCGCCTCCTCTCCGACGCCACAACGGCTGGAGTATAAAGGCATCGGCCGACGCCATCTTCTCCAGTCTTTCTTGCCGCGCGGTGCCCGAAGCAGAAGCAGTTCGCAAGTGCTGGTCGGTCATCTCCTGTGTTTTCAGTACCGAAGTCATCTAAAAGCTAAGTACCCCGTTGGGGAACATTTATTCTTGCCTCAGCCGATGTCAGAACAAATTGAGAAAGTTAATAATTGTTTGTCTTGTGGTAAACAAATACCTCATAAGGACTTCCATTCTCTCTGCCTTCCCTGCCTGGGCCCAGACCACGATGTCTCGGCCTGTACTGCCTGTGCCTGCTTTAATAAGCGCACTCTCAGGCGCCGGGCAGAATTCGCCGAGGACTTCTTCGGTGAATCCTTTGCGTATATCATGCCGTCGGAACAACCGACAACCCAATCTGCTAAAAAACGTAAGGACCGGGACCGACATCCTCGGCCCGCGTCCACTACCGATGTTTCTCCTAAACCCTCTACTAGCGCTCCGGCTCCTTCGGAAGTGGTAAATCTACCGCTCCAGGCCGACGACCCAGCGCTAACACGACCTTCGGTCTCGGAGACCTCTCCGGTGCCGGTTGTTGATTTTCCTCCGGAAACCGAAGTTCTGGATCTACCCGACACCATTCCGGTGGACAAGGTAATGCCTGCACGTGGGGCTGCTAGGCCTCCTGTTTCCATGTCTATCAAGGCCTTTGCACGTGCTAAGGCCGCCAGTCAGGCCAAGGCCCATCCTAAGCCTGCCCAGGCCCCTTCCTCTGATAAGCAGATCATGTCTCTGGCTGCAGATCTTATTTCCCTTATCACGGGGTCTCAGCCTCATCCGGACAGGGGTTCTCAGCCACCTGCAGAGAAAAGGCCTAGATCTGAGCAGGCGGACGACCTCTCCTCGGATGAAGCCTCTGGGGATTCTGAGCACTCTGACACTCAAGATGAACCCTTCCAGGCCTACTAGGACTCTGATGCTGAGGAATCTATTCCCTCAGCCTCCCCTCCAGAGGATTTCTCATTTGGGGAAGTTCTGCATTCCATGAGAGAACATTTTAAATGGCAGGGTCAGGAATTCTCTGACTCCAGGAAAAGGCTTCGTACTTTCCTCAAGCTCCCCCAGCACAGACCTCTGGCTATCCCTCCAGTTATGGATGTTTTGGATGATGTTTTCTCTGACTCCAGTGCCAACCCTGACTCTCTTCCTCCTGCTCCTATCAAGCCGGACAGATATTATAGGGTCCCTGACACTCACAAGCACCTTTTTAAGGCCCACTCTGTGGATCTAGAGACTATTTCACAGGGCCCCAAGGGAGTGGCTTCCTCCTCTGCCAAAAACCCACTGCCAGCTGACAGAGAAGCTAGGTCCCTGGAGAGATGGGGTAAAAAAGTATACACCTCCACTACCCTAGCCATGTGGTCTCTTAACTGCCTTTTTCACATGTTTCAGTACCAAGATTTTCTCCTGGATGATTTACAGAAAAAGGTAGCCTCTTCTGAGCCTATTGATAAAAAGGCTCTGCAGGATCATATACATAGCACTCAGCAGGTTAATAACCATTTTCTGCAGTGTGGTTATGATGCACTGGAAGCTTCATGTAGGGCAGCTATGACTGGGGCTGTAATACATAGACATGCTTGGTTGAAGGATCAATCTTTGCCTGACCATGTTAAAGTAAAGTTACTGGATGCACCTTTGGAGAAACAAAAGCTTTTTGGTGCTACTGCACAAGATGTTTTGAAATCCATAGAGGAAAAAGCAAAGTCAGTACAGACAGTAAAGGATTTCCTTCAGGTTCAGCCACCCAGATTCAGCAGAAACTGGCCCTCAAAGAATTGGTCCTTCCCTGGCTCTTGACAAGTTTCAAAGGGGAAAAAGCCGACGAGCCAGGGGTAGAGGACAACACCGAGGATCTTACAGGGGCCGCCAATGGCAACCTCCAAACCAAAGAAGTGGTGCAGACAGTTCAGCTGCACCACAGGGACAATCACAGTGACTTCACTTTCGTACCGCCTACAAAGGTTCAAAGAGAAGCACCTTTGGGCGGAAAATTAGACTTATTCTCTCAAAACTGGCATATTTTAACCAAAGACAATTGGATTCTGGATTTGATAAACAAAGGCTACAGATTCCACTTCCACACATTACCAATAAGACAAGGCATGCCAAACCTGCCACATCATCAAAGGGCAGAGGCACTCTCTCAAGTTTCCAAGCTATTAAGTATAAAAGCAATAGAAAGGGTTCCTCCTCAGGAGCAAGGCCAGGGATTTTATTCAAGACTGTTCCTTGTTCCAAGAAAAGAAAACAAATGGAGACCCATACTGGACTTGTCAAATCTAAACACTTTTCTTATTGTGCCAAAGTTCAAAATGCTGACGTTGCAGCAGCTTCTTCCCATGCTGGGCAAGGGGTCTTGGCTGGTCACTCTGGACCTCAAGGAGGCATACCTGCATGTCCCAATCAGACAAAGCTGCAGAAGATACCTCAGATTTCTTGCAGGAACAGAGCATTATCAATTCTCAGCATTGCCGTTTGGCTTGTCTACTAAGCCCAGAGTGTTCACGAAATGCCTGGCATCAGTAGTGGCACACTGCAGACAGCAGGGGATTCAAATATACCCCTACTTGGACGACTGCCTCATACAAGCAGACAACAAACAAACCTTAAAAGGGCATTTGGACTATGTCATGCATCTACTGCAGGCCTTGGGATACACAGTCAACCTTCAAAAGTCAAAATTACTACCATCCCAACAGATTACATTCCTAGGAGCCAAACTGGACACGGAAACACAAATGGCCTACCTCACAGAGGAAAAACAGCAGCATTTACCAGAGTACTTCAAAGGCCTAGCAAGCCTTTCCCAGCTGACTGCAAGGAAAATCCTGCAGGCCCTGGGTTTCATGGCATCTTGTATTCTTCTGATACCTTTGGCAAGACTTCATATGAGAAAGCTGCAATGGTATTTAAAAAACTTATGGTCTCAACACAGCAACAGCCTAGAGGACATAATCCCACTTATTCCATGCCTGCAGAAGGAATTTATATGGTGGGCTCAAGCCAGTCAACTAAACAAAGGCATGTCTTTCAACAGACCTCAAGCAGGCCAAATGATCACAACAGACGCCTCAGACCATGGATGGGGGGCGCACATGGAGGGCAGATGCATTCAAGGCCTATGGACGCCAAAGGAAAGACATCTGCACATAAACCAAAAGGAGATGTTGGCAGTGCCATCGAGACTTTCGAAAAATCACTACAAGAAGGACATTTGCTAATAAGGACAGACAACACCACTGTCATGTGGTACATAAACAAGCAGGAGGCACTCATTCTTATCCCTCTGCAGACTAACAATGCTTCTCTGGGAAAAATCCCTGAGCCTGAAGATACACTTACAATCCCAGTTTGTACCAGGCAAGGACAATGTACTGGCGGACAATCTGAGCAGAAACTTCATGGATCCACACGAATGGATGTTGCACCCTCACATTTTCTCTCAACTGACAAGGACATGGGGAATACCGGACGTAGATCTCTTTGCTTCTCACCTAAATCATCACCTGGAAAAGTTCTGCACAAGGACTCATCACCCTCTAGCTTGGAAAACGGATGCCCTCTCCTTCAGCTGGAATTCTCTAAAAATTTATGCATTCCCTCCTCTGCCTTTGCTGACCAAGGTGATACTGAAAATAAAGGCAGAACAACCAACAGGCATCTTGATAGTGCCAGACTGGCCAAGGCAACATTGGTACCCACTGCTATTGACCATAACTCGGACCAAACCATGGCCTCTGACCCTATGGCCCCTGCTCCTAACGCAACACAATTACAGGACTGTACATCAAGACCTGAAAACATTGCATCTGACAGCCTGGAGACTTCCATGACTTCAACACCTAGCTCTCTTTCCAAATCTGTTCAAGAGATCTTGCTGGAAGCACGCAGACCTTCCACCAGAACAACCTATTCAGCCAAGTGGAAAAGATTCAGCATCTGGAATGCCAAAAAGGGTCAGGACACAGAACTACTGAGTATTCCTCAGATATTGGAATACTTGGCAGAGCTGTTTCATACTGGGCTCTCATACTCCTCAATAATGATACATGCCTCAGCAATCTCAGCAAAATACAACTGTGACCCTCCAGTGTTTTCGCATCCTCTGCTAAGACAGTTTTAAGAGGGATAAAGAATATCAAACCTCCCAGAAAACAGCCAGTACCTGCATGGGACCTCAACTATGTGTTGGAAAAGCTAACTCTTCCTCCCTTTGAGCCAGCAGAATCCTCAGAAATGCAATTCCTTTCATGGAAGAGACGGCCTTCTTATTGGCAGTCACTTCTGCAAGACGAGTTTCGGAGATACAGGCACTCATGGCAGTGCCCCCCTTCCTCATTTTTCATCAAGACAGAGTCTCCCTAAGAACAAATCCTACATTCATGCCAAAAGTTATTTCCAGGGTGTCTCTAAATCAAGCAATTCATCTGCCTACATTCTTCCCCAATCCTCAAAATAGGGGGGGGGAACTACTGCATACTTTGGACATACACAGACAACTACGCTACTACTTGGACAGAACTAAGACCACCAGAAAGTCTGACCAGCTGTTTGTAGCTTATGCTGCTGGAGTACAGGGAAAGGCAATCTCCAAACAAACAATTTCAAAATGGATTGGACATTGCATCAGATTTTGCTATTCTTTTCATGGAAAAAGTGTGCCAGCCAATATTAGGCCACACTCCACCAGAGCTATAGCCACTTCCACAGCTTTCCTAAGAGGAGTGGCAACAAAGGACATTTTAGAGGCTGCTACATGGAGCTCCGTGCATACATTTACCAAGCACTACCACCTGCCATTATACTCCAGATCCTGAGCAGGCTTTGCTTCGGCAGTCCTGCAGGGGATTATAGCTACACCATCCTTATCATAGTTCCTTCCACCCCCAGCTTGGCTATGGTATTCAACCCATATGTTATGACTGCAGTTGCATTCTTGAAGGACATAGTACAGTTTTGTACCTACCATAAATGTAGATGTCCGATAGATATGCAACTGCAGTCGGATTCTGCCACCCTCCTACCCCTCTGTATCCTTCTTTTTGGGTCACTACCCCTCTTCCTTTCAGCTGGGGGTATCTCCTATGGTGTATCTGTTTATTACTGTTGTGCATGCTTGGGATTATTTTTTATCCATTTACAAAATTTAGCCTCCTGAGTGGGCACCTGACATCTGGGGCAAGAAACACTGAAGAAGATGGCGTCGGCCGATGCCTTTATACTCCAGCCGTTGTGACGTCGGAGAGGAGGCGACACCAGCCGACGCTGGACCCAGACTTTGGAATTCGGCCGACCGAGGGCTGCCTGAGGCAGGACAACCCATATGTTATGACTGCAGTTGCATATCTATCGGACATCTACATTTATGGTAGGTACAAAACTGTACTTTCTATTGGCCAGGTTTTACGTACGGATCCTTCAATGGTTGTTAGCTACTCAGTGGTCAGTGTTTCATCAGTCAGTGTCATTCCAGGTAAAAATTACCAACACTTGCAACAGAGATCTCTGTTGTTGGATCCAATCCGATCAATTCTGCCATGGCCGTCCCTTCATTCCCCAGCAGCCCAAGGCCATACTGACCATGGATGCTTCCCAGATAGGGTGGGGGGCATTATCTGGGGAAGACAGTCCAGGGTACTTGGTCCCACGAAGAGGCCAATTTGCATATAAATGTTCTGGAGATGAGAGCAGTGCTCTTGTTGTTGCAAGTATTTCAAGATGTTCTTCCCTCCGGGATGATTGTGATTCAAACTGACATGTCAATCTTCTGGTACATCAACAAAAAAGGGGGAACCAAATCTTATCCATTGTGTTAAGAAGCTCTCAGAGTCTGGCAGTGGGCAGTCTCTTCTGACTGCTTTCTTTTAGCGACGCACAATCCGAGGAGATCCTAAGTGATTTGTGGAGGAACTGAGCAGGTGCATTCTTCTTCTACACAACTGGTTCCTTAATGAGAAAGTGGCAGACGAGATTATCCATCAGTGGGGCCACCCATGCTGTGATCTTTTTGCCTCTCCCCTAAACAACAAGTACAGCAACTACTTAACCCTCATTCCCCCACAGGGGCAGTCACCAAGGGATGCTGTACTTCATGATTGGCCCCCGGGTTTCCTTCATGCCTTCCCACCAACCCCATTGATTCCCAGATTTCTAAACAGAAAGCTGCCAGGTGGAAGAGCACAGGAATCTTCATTGCCCCCTATTGGCCTCAGCAAATTTGGTTCCCCTTCCTATGGCCTCAACTGGTTCAACCACCATGGAACCTAGATCTGACTTCCGGACCTCCTGTCTCACCTGACAGGCATGTCACCCCCAGATATACCAAACCTCAAGCTGACCGCTTGGCTTCTCCAGTTTCCTTCGTAGCCAATCTATTCTCTCATCACCTGTCCAAAGTATAATTTTATCTACCCATAAACCCTTGACAAAGGAAACATATTCCATTAAATGGAAAAGGTTTACCCTTTGAGCTCAAGAACATAATCTTGACCCTTTTTCAGATCCCATCACTCACATTTTAGATTTCCTTGCTCACCTATTTCAAGAGAGTGTCAGTGCTTCAACCGTTAAAGTACAGCTAGCAGCAATTCAAATTACCATACAGGATTTAATGGCGCATCCATAGCTTCTCACAAATTGAGCAAGACCTTTTTAAAAGGGACACTTCTCTTAAAGCCTCCTTTTAAAGATTCTACACCTCCATGGGACTTAAATTTAATGCTTCAGTCTCTCACACAACCTCCCTTTGAACCAGCAGGTACATGTGACCTTAAATATCTTACATGGAAAACTGTTTTCTTGGTTGCCATTACTTTTGCAAGAAGAATTTCTGAGATCAGAGCTCTGTCTTTTAAACCTTCATACTTGGTTTTCCACAAAGATAAAGTGATTTTATGTACCAACCCTTCCTTTCTTGCAACGGTGGTGTCAGAATCCAACATCACTAGTACTGTCAATTTACCAGTGTTTTTTCCCAAGTTTACCAACAAAGAAAAATACATCTTACATTTACTGGATGTTCATAGACAGTTGCAATTCTACCTACAGAGACTAGAAAAAAATCAGGAAGGCAGATCAACAGTTTAGTACCTTCTCTGATCCAAAATTTGGAAAACCAGTTTCCAAAGTTACCCTATCAAAGTGACTGACAAATTGCATCTCCTTTGTCCGTGCCAAACTGTGCATTCCTCTTACACATCCCTTGAAAGCACACTCCACCAGATCCATGGTTACTTCCATGGTTTTTCAGTCAAGAATGTCTATGGATGATATTTGTGCTGCAGCAATTTGGGCTACTCCTCATACCTTTATCATTCATTACAAGTTGGATCTGGTCTCCAGAGTGTAGGGCGTCATTTGGTTCTGTGGTGCTCAGGAATATCTTTCCTTGAGTCCACCCTGGACACAAGTAGCTGGGGACACTGTCCCACTCGTTGAGGACAGAATGAAGATTAACAGCATCAGATAAAGACATTATGTACTTACCATAATGTTCTGTCTGTGTTGTCGATCTTCATTCTTCCTCAACTCCCCTCCTACCAAACCCCATCCTTGGCTTCTGGAGGAAAGAGTATTTGCATGGTCTCACGGTCTTTATATATGTCTCTCTCTATGTATGTATGTGTGTGTGTGTGTGTGTGTGTGTGTGTGTGTGTGTGTGTGTGTGTGTGTGTGTGTGTATATATATATATATATATATACACACACACACACACACACACACATATACATATGTATGTATATATATATATATATATATATATATATATATATATATAACTTTAGGTATGTCTGTTTCGTAATTCTCTTAATCTTCCTATGCTAATGTAGTAGCAAACAAGATTTGAGGTAATTGGCTAGATGAATTGTGGGTAAGAGATAAGCTCGAGATATTTGGTGGCTGCAAGCTTTAGCATCAGCCCATTTTGATCTGACGAATCGGATCCGAACCCACTCATTGAGGAAGTATGAAGATCGATAGCTCAGATGGAACATTATGGTAAGTATTAGAACTTCTTTTTCTGTCAAGTCTAGCCCAATTATTGTATCTTGGGTAATAATTTCTAACTTCTGTCTTTCTACTACTGAATTTACATCTTCCACACAAAATATTTTCATAAATTTCTTCAGAAATCTACCCTGATGTCCTTCAAGAATGCAACTGCAGTCATAACATATGGGTTGTCCTGCCTCAGGCAGCCCTCGGTCGGCCGGATTCCAAAGTCTGGGTCCGTCGGCTGATGTCGCATTTCTCTCCGACGTCAGAGCGGCTGGAGTACATAAGCATCAGCCGACGCCATTTTCTTCAGTCTTTCTTGCCGCGCGGTGCCCGAAGCAAAAGCAGTTCGCAAGTGCCGGTCGGTCAGCTCCTGTATTCTTCGATTCCGAAGTCATCAAAAAAAAAAAAAAAAAAAGCTAAGTACCCCATTGGGGACCTTTTCTTGCCTCAGCCGATGTCAGAAATTACTGAAAAAGTTAACAATTGTCTTTCTTGTGGTAAACAAATACCTCATAAGGATTTCCACTCTTACTATCTTCCTTGCCTTGGCCTAGACCACGACGTCTCGGCCTGTGTCGCCTGTGCTCGCTTCAATAAGTGCACTCTTAGGCACCGGGCGGAGTTCGCTGAAGATTTTTTCGGCGAAAAATTTGCTTATACAATGCCGTCGGAACTTCCAACATCGCAAACTCCCAAGAAACGAAAAGACCGGGACCGACATCCTCGGCCCGCGTCTACCACCGACTCCACGCCAAAACCTACCGCAAGTGCTCCGGTTCCTCCTGAGACGGTTATTCCACCGCTCTGAACCGAAGACACCGCATTACCGACGACTCCGATACCGGATACCACTCCAACGCCAGTTATAGATTTTCCTCCGGATACTGAAACCGAGGAAATGCCCGAGACCATTGCTGTAGATAAGGTCACTCCTGCACGTGGAGCTGCCAGGCCTCCCATGGCCATGTCTATTAAGGCCTACACTCGGGCTAAGGCAGCCAGCAAGACCAAGCACCTTACTGCTAAAGCCTTACCTCAGCCTACTCCAGAGACACAAATCATGACTATGGCCGCAGACTTAATTTCTATGATTAGAGGTTCACAGGCCCATCCTGAGAGAGGATCCCAGCCTCCTTCTGATAAGAGGCCCCGGGTTGAACCCTCTGACCCTATCCCTTCAGATGAAGATTCTGAGGACTCTGTCCACTCCAATGGCCAGGAAGAGCTCTTCCAGACCTATGAGGACTCGGATGCAGAGGATTCCATCCCTTCGGCCTCCCCTCCTGAGGATATTTCTTTTGGGGAAGTTCTGCATACCATGAGGGAACATTTCAAGTGGCAAGGCCAGGAATATTCTGATTCCAGAAAGCGCCTTCGAACTTTCCTTAAAAAGCCCCAGCACAGGCCCTTAGCTATCCCTCCTGTGCTTGATGTTTTGGATGATTTATATTCTGACTCCAGTGTTACCCCTGATTCTCTTCCTCCTGCTCCAGCCAAGCCAGACAGGTATTACAGGGTCCCAGAAACACATTCCCATTTATTCAGAGCCCATACTGTTGATTTGGAAACTATTTCTCAGGGACCTAAAGGTGTTTCAGCTTCCACCTCTAAAAATCCCTTGCCTTCCAACAGGGAAGCTAGGTCATTAGAGAGATGGGGGAAAAAGGTCTACACCTCCACTACTTTATCTATGAGAGCTTTGAATTGCCTTTTTCATATGTTACAATATCAGGATTTCCTGTTAGAAGATTTACAGAAAACATTGTCCTCTCCTGATCCTTTAGACAGGAAGTCTTTGCAGGAAGCTGTACACAACTCTCAGCAAGTCAGCAATCACTTCCTGCAGTGTGGATATGATGCACTGGAAGCTTCATGTAGGGCAGCTATGACAGGGGCAGTCATTCGTAGACATGCATGGTTAAAAGAACAACCTCTACCAGATCATGTTAAGGCAAAACTTCTGGATGCACCCTTGGAAAAGAACAAGCTTTTTGGTGCTAATGCTAAAGATGTGTTAAAGTCCATCGAGGAAAAAGCAAAATCAGTTCAGATGGTTAAAGATTTCCTCCAGGTTCAGCCCCCCAGATTCAGTAGGAATTGGCCTTCAAAAAACTGGTCCTTTCCTAATCCTGAAAAATTTCAAAGGGGTAAAAACAGATGTGGCCGAGGAAGAGGACAATACAGAGGTCGTTACAGGGGACGACAATGGCAGCCAACAAACCAAAGAAGTGACACAGGGGTTTCCCCTGCCCCACAGCCACAATCTCAATGACTTTCCTCTACTTCCGCCTACCAAGGAACAAATAGAAGCTCCCTTGGGTGGAAAATTATCTCTGTTTTCAGACAATTGGCACAGATTGACAAAGGACAAATGGATTTTGGACATTATAGACCAAGGTTACAGGTTCCATTTTCATACTTTACCAAGAAAACAAGGCATGCTAAACCTACCACAAAACCAGAGGGCAGAGGCTATCAAGCAAATTTCTCTGCTGGCTTGGATAAAAGCAATAGAAAGAGTTCCACAACAAGAACAAGGCCAGGGGTTTTACTCAAGACTGTTCCTTGTTCCAAGAAAAGAAACTCAATGGAGACCAATAATGGATTTGTCCGCATTAAACACCTTTCTCATAGTACCAAAGTTCAAAATGCTGACTCTACAGCAACTCCTTCCCATGCTGGGCAAGGGGTCTTGGCTGATTACTCTGGACCTCAAGGAGGCATACCTGCATGTCCCTATCAGACACAGTTGCAGAAGATACCTCAGATTTCTTGCAGGGCCAGAGCATTATCAATTCTCAGCATTGCCATTTGGCTTATCTACTGCCCAGAGTATTCACAAAATGCCTGGCTTCAGTAATTGCTCATTGCAGGCTCCAGGGATCCAAATTTACCCGTACCTGGACGACTGCCTCATACAGGACGACAAATTGATGTTGACAAAAACTTGAACTATGTCATACGATTACTTCAGGCTCTGGGATACACAGTCAACTTCCAAAAGTCAAGACTTCAACCATCCCAGCAAATAACCTTCTTAGGAGCCAAACTAGACACAGCCTCTCAAATGGCTTACCTGACAGAAGACAAGCAAGAAAAGTTAACTCATTATTTCAAAGGTTTGGCAAAACTCACCCAGATGACTGCAAGGAGATTCCTACAGGCCCTGGGTTACATGGCATCCTGCATTCTCCTGGTTCCATTAGCAAGACTACACATGAGAAAGCTTCAATGGTACCTAAAAGCCTATGGTCTCAGCACAGCAGCAACTTAGAGACAACCATACCGCTCATTCCATGCCTACAAAAGGAATTCCTATGGTGGGCCTCGTAAGCCAGGCAAACACAGGTATGTCATTCAAAACCACAGATAACACAGACCATGACCACAGATGCCTCAGACCTTGGATGGGGGGCGCACATGGAAGGCAGATGTATACAAGGACAATGGTCTCCAAAGGAAACACATCTGCATATAAACCAAAAGGAAATGCTGGCAGTAATGCATGCCATCGAGGCCTTTCGACAACAACTTCAGCAAGGCCATTTACTGATACGGACAGACAACACCACTGTGATGTGGTATATAAACAAGCAAGGGGGCACCCATTCTTACCCCCTTTTGCAGACTGACAATGAATCTTTGGGAAAAATCACTGAGCCTAAACATGCAGTTACAATCCCAGTTTGTTCCAGGCAAAGACAATGTGCTGGCGGACAGCCTAAGCAGGAATTTCACAGATCCATACGAGTGGAGGTTACATCCGAAGATCTTCACACAACTCACTTCGACATGGGGCAGGCCAGAAGTAGACCTATTTGCCTCTCACCTCAACCATCATCTACAAAAATTCTGCTCAAGGACATACCATCCACAAGCTTGGAAAATAGATGCACTCTCATTCAACAGGAACTGCCTAAAAATCTATGTATTCCCACCTCTGCCACTGATGACCTCAGTATTACTAAAGATCAAAGCAGAGAGACCCAAGGGGATCCTAATAGCTCCAGACTGGCCAAGACAACACTGGTATCCACTACTACGGAGCATATGTCACACCAAGAAGTGGGCCCTTCCCCAATGGCCCCTACTTTTGACTCAGCACAACTTCAAAACAGTACATCCAAACCTTCAGACACTACAGCTAACAGCCTGGGAGATCCCATGAATAACCTCAATCTATCTCTCTCCAAGGAAGTTCAGCGGATATTAACAGAGGCTCGAAGACCATCCACCAGAAAGGTTTACTTAGCAAAATGGAAGAGATTCAGCATTTGGAATACCAGCAAGGGACATGATGCATCATTATTGAACATCCCACTCATCCTGGAATATTTGGCAGATATGCTACAGAATGGACTCTCATATTCTTCCATAAAGATACATGCTTCAGCTATTTCAGCTAGATATAACACTGACCCACCTGTCTTTTCACATCCTTTGCTAAGGCAATTCCTCAGGGGAATCAAGAACATTAAGCCACCAAGAAAGGCTCCAGTGCCAGCCTGGGACCTCAACTTTGTCCTAGAAAAACTGACTCTCCCTCCATTTGAGCCAGCAGCTTCAGTCGACTTACAATTTCTCTCATGGAAGACAGCTTTCCTGTTGGCAATTACCTCAGCAAGAAGGGTTTCGGAACTACAGGCCCTAATGGCAGTACCACCGTTCATAATCTTTCACAGAGACAGGGTCTCATTAAGGACCAACCCTACCTTTATGCCAAAGGTGGTGTCTAGGGTTTCTTTAAATCACGCTATTCATCTGCCTGCTTTCTTCCCCAATCCTGAGAACAAAGGGGAAAGACTGTTACATACCTTGGACATTCACAGACAACTTCGATACTACCTGGACAGAACCAAGGCCAGTAGGAAGTCTGAACAACTTTTTGTAGCTTACGCCCCTGCAGTCCAAGGAAAAGCAATTTCAAAACAGACTATTTCAAAATGGATTGGACATTGCATCAGATTTTGTTATTCCTTTCATGGGAAGACTGTTCCTGCCAATGTCAGACCATATTCCACCAGAGCTACAGCCACCTCTACAGCATTTTTAAGAGGGGTGCCTACAAAGGACATTCTAGAAGCTGCTACATGGAGCTCAGTGCATACATTCTCCAAACACTACAATCTCCCTCTATACTCCAGATCCAGAGCAGGCTTTGCTTTGGCAGTCCTGCAGGGTTTGATTGCCACACCATCCTTTTCCTAGAGCATTCCTCCTCCCCCAGCTAAGCTATGGTATTCTACCCATATGTTATGACTGCAGTTGCATTCTTGAAGGACATAGTACAGTTTTGTACCTACCATAAATGTAGATGTCCGTTAGATATGCAACTGCAGTCGGATTTTCCCTCCCTCCATACCCCTCTATGCCTAGGGTCCACTCCTATCCCTGTTTCTCTTAGCTGGGGATATCTGTTATGGTGTATCTGTTTATTGCTTACTTATTTGTCTGGAATCCTGTTTTTGTCTTCCAATTTGATTACAGCTTTCCTTGGAGGGCACCTGGCATCTGGGGCAAGAAACACTGAAGAAAATGGCGTCGGCTGATGCTTATGTACTCCAGCCGCTCTGACATTGGAGAGAATTGCGACATCAGCCGACGTTGGACCCAGACTTTGGAATCCGGCCGACCGAGGGCTGCCTGAGGCAGGACAACCCATATGTTTTGACTGCAGTTGCATATCTATCGGACATCTACATTTATGGTAGGTACAAAACTGTACTTTTTGTTATATATTCCCTTCTACATCCCCTGTATACATAGTCACTGTTGCAAATTAAATTCCAATCCCCACGTATAAGTAATATTCCCTGCTGTAAGCCGATTTTCTCCCCAAATGTTCGTAAGCTCCATAACAGTAGTTTTAGGTGGCATATAAATACATGTCAGTGCAATCCTCCTCCCTTGCCAGTCACCCCTTACTACCACAAATCTCCCATTATTATTTTTCCCTATTCTGTCAATATTGGAACTCCTCAAGTAATTACTGCAAGTACTCCCCTTTTCCTTTGTCCTTGATACTTTGCCAAATATCCCTTCTGAAATCCTTTCTTTATAAAGTTTTCATGCTCATTTCTTTCCAAGTGTTTCTCATGTAGCATTGCTATTTGCACTCTGCATTTCTTAATATAATTAATTTTGTCTATACCTTTGAGGTCATTCACATTCCCAAATAATATCTTTACTGTAGCCATTATGGTAAGAAATTATTATTCCCAACTATTATATGATAGCTTTTCAAAATGTCTGTTCCCAGCTTTTATGTTACATGTAACTTCTAATGTCTGGCAGATGGAGATGAAAAGAAACAACTGTATAAAAGATCAATTTGAACTTATGTCACATTTTACAAGACTGTTTAAATAAGCTCTCAAAACACATAAACACACACAAACAAACATCCCTCTTACCTGTTAACTTAAAACAAACATATAAAATTATGTAAGTCTTCAAATAATGAAGTTTGACCCTACTAATAGGAAAAGTTGTCCTAAATCAGCAGCAGCACACACAGGCAAAACCTAACCTAAAGTTAAGGTTATCTATGCTAAGATGTGTGTTACAGCCTGTGCACCTACTTATAGTAATTGCTGTCTGTTCTTGTCTTATCTTTATTGCCCTCCCAGATGTGAATAATAACTTGTATGTTTTTAGAAAACATTAATTTTTATCCTTAAAAAAATTTCTGGCTTTTATTGCATATCAAACATTGGAAAGGGTTTTACTAGCAAAGTTTCTGTATGAACGTTATTATAGGAGGAATGAGAAGCAGACTCTCCTGATGTTTGTTGGCTCTTTTTGTTGGACAATCTTTTGTATTTCCTCCTTAGCCTGGTCTGCATGGAAACCTAAAATAAAATGTACATCTACAGACTTCACAAACTGACCATTTATTTGCCAAAGGAAAACTTTTCATTACGTATAGCATTCTCTTATTTACTTGAAATCACAAAAGAACTTGTTAGGTTAAGATAAGGACTTTAATCTAGACATTCACTTACGCAAATGTGAACTTTTACACCCCATCTCCCACCTCAGCATCCCAAAATTGCAGCATATTAACTTAACCATGCTTTTGTCTAGCCTTTCTTCTCTTTTTACAATTATAATGTCTACATTTCTTAAGACTAAAAAAGAAGAAAAAAGGCACATGCTTACTTTAGTATCTTTATTACATACAGCAGTAACTGTAAATGGTTTAATTATATAACACGCAATTTATATTATGAAATGTTTTATACAAATACTGTTAAGAAAAAAAAATGTTTTCTTGCAGTTACTTTTTGTCGTTGGATTTTAATGTCCTTCAAACATTAATGACATGAAGCGGGGTATAAGCTTTTCAGCCCCCCCCCCCCCACAAGTTTAACAGGTTCAACAAAAGTCCAGTCTTTCCCCTTTTTCTTGCAAGCCATATTTCACAAATGTGAGTGCTGTTTTACAATTTCACAATTTATTCAGTAATTTCAGGGTTGCTTGTCTTCCTGTTCATCTTCCAACCCCAGACCCTGGTTCAAGTCCAAGGAACTCCAGATTCTTCTAGTCAATTCCTATGCTTTTTTTTTTTTGCTTAGTCTCATGGATTTTTCTTTGGAACATTGGAAAGGGTTTTACTAGCAAAGTTTCTGTATGAACGTTATTATAGGAGGAATGAGAAGCAGACTCTCCTGATGTTTGTTGGCTCTTTTTGTTGGACAATCTTTTGTATTTCCTCCTTAGCCTGTTCTGCATGAAAAAAATTACTTTGATCCTTCATGAAAAAATATGCTGAAGACAGCTGGGTACAGCAGCTTGAATCTCACACCTGGCTCTCAACATTCCTTGAATGCTGGGCTAAATTTGCTTCTCTTCTGCCTGGCATATGGTGAATACTCAGTCTGATGTTGTCATTTCATTCATTCCTCAACTGTTGGGTTTGGATCTGACTTGGCCTCTTTTTCCAGCTCATGAAACACTGAAACTCTGGAGCTCCTCCCTTACCCATAATACCCCAGTGATCTAACATAATCCAGGTCTCATTTGCCGCAGTAGCGTACAGACATGGTCACTGTATACTCTCGAGTATAGCGACTTCTTTTCTTGTGAATGAGAATCTTTATAACTATCATGATATCTTAAAAAATGTCTTTTTCTCTGTAAAACTCATAGTGCTTCTTCCCTTTTACCCTTACTTGCGTAGTCTTAATTACCATCTTTGGTATTCTCTGTTCTTCATACTTTTTAGTATTTCTTTAATTTTCATTGTTGGCAATTTTCCCCTTTTTCCTTTCTAATTATTAAAACAAAACTTGCTTATATCTGTCTTTCTTTCCTATTTTAGAATAGTGTTTAAAAAATGTCTGAGAAGCCTTTGAGTTTTAAAAAATGTATGGCCTGTGGGTATAAAATACCATTGTCAGATGCGTATTCTAAGTATGTATGTATCATTTAGGCCCAGCACATCTCAACTCACACTGTGATATTTGCAAAGCCTTTAACCCTAGAGCTTTGATCGACTGGAAAAATAAATTAATACTAAGATGCTTGCTCCCTTCCAATTCTTCACCAACATCATCTGGGGCTCAAACCACCAGGAAATTGGGAAAAAAATGCTATGAAGCATTTCCTGCCTTCAACCACATCTTTGACTCTGGGTTCCGAACCTCCTTGCAAAATTTCTAAACCTTCGGTTCCAACCATGTCGGAGACAAAGTCTAGACCTGAAAAATCTCTTAGAATCTGATCACCACAGTTGGTCCCGTATCCGGTCTCCTCTTAACTACATATATACTTGCATATATTACTTGTATATACTTACATATATTTCAAGTAAGTACAATATTTACTTATTATATGCATAGTCAGTGTTATTTAACCCACTCAAGTGCAGTATTAGACTTAGTCATTGTTCAATTTGTAGTGTGTTTTGTATTACTTTAAATAGGGTATTTAATTTAACTAACAGGAGAGTATTCTTTTCGTATATGTTAAATGTCTCTGCTTTTTCTTGCAAGTATTGGGAGTAGTATTGTATTTGTTAGTTATGTTTATTCCTCTACTTGTATGTGTTGTTTCACTTTCCTTTGTAATCTCAAGAATTGAGCTGATGCAGAAACGTTCTGTGCTGTCCTTTGGATGGAGAGTGCCAGTGTGATGGGAACTCAAGTGAATGTATAAAATCCCACAGCACTTATCAAAAAGAGTAGTGGAAATTCTCCATTGTCCTGGCCAGATTGCCTGTAATCAGTATGATTAACAACTCAAGTTTTCCCTGAAAAGAGGCCATAGCCTAGTGGACTAACCTGGTTAACAAATTATGAATAAGTAAATAAATACATTTTAAATATGAAAATTGAGTACGAGTATCACCAGTTGTTGTGACACCATGGAGAACAAGCTATTTCTGTACTTTTCCCATTATTCCCTCCTTCTGAGAATATGAATTGACAGCAGGTACTTATAAACATGGGTTTCATGACATGGTAGGCTTCGGAAGTTTTCACTGCCCATCTAAAACTGGATTGCCTACAGCTTTTTTTAAAGGCCACTAAAGTAGCTAAATCCGTACTCCGTTCTTCCCCCAGAAATATTAGTGAATCAGTGTCTGATTTTATTTTGGCCTCAGACCTGACTGCATTACCCAGACCTCTAAGCAAACCTTGACCACTGGTGGCAGTTGTAGCCACCCTGCTACAACTTTAGAAGGCCAGTATATGCAGATGTTCTTCGTGTTTCACTGTTGCAGTCATCACATTTGGGTTATCCCTGCCAGGGTAGCCTTCGGTCAGCCAGAATACCAGAGGCTTAGTATTTCTGCGTTGGTTGCAGTCGCTCCAGGACTGATGTCAGGTTGTTAGTGGTATAAAACAAGGCAGCCGACGCCATTACACCAGTCTTAATGCCGAGGAGCCCAAAGTAGAAGCAGTTCGCAAGAGTGCCGGTCAGCCGCTACCTGAGTTTTCATTTCCGAATTTAAGTTGAAGTCTTCTAGAGCTAAGTACTCTATTGGGGATCCTTTTGTCTTGCTCTAACCGATGTCAGAAAAAGTTAATTGTCTCGCCTGTGGAAAGCAAATACCATACCGAGACTTTCATTCTTACTGTGTCACTTGCTTAGGCCCAGACCACAACATTCCTCTCTGTCGATTTTGTGCTTTGTTCAACACCAGAACTATACGTCATCGGGCCCTTATTGTAGCTAGATATTTTCGCTCTTAGTCCTCGAATTCCTATATGGCTATGGTAAGCCATCTGACAGCAGGTCTTCAGAAAAAACATAAGGATAAAGACAGAGACAGATCGCACAGGTCCAAACCTACCGACAACACTTCCATTAAGCTAGTCATCAGTTCTCTGGTCCTCAGTGAGGCACTTTCGCAGCCCCTGATGCCCGCTTCTGTGGAGTCGCAGGCCGCTGCCAAGACCCTTTCGGAGTCTGGTATGCCGTGAGCCTCTTCATCGACTAAGGATCCTGTGGATAGCTGTACCTTGTATGGGACTGGAGCCGCTAAGCAGGCACCGGCTTCCAAGGAAGTACTTTGCACAACCGATTCTCGACACAGACCGACGACTTCTTTCGTGTCTACCGTTCTTTCAAAAACTACAGAGTTTCTAAGGCCCAGAGTACGAACCACACCCAAGAAACAGACGACCCAATCTCAAGCACTTGCTTCCTTGCCTCACTCTCAAATGCTTAAAATGGCGGAAGACCTTATAATGCTGATCAGGGGAAGCCAGGCTACCCCTTCCAAAAGAAAATGAGATTTGTCCACAGTAGTCTTATCTGAACAGGAGTCCAATGACTCTGATGCATTTGAATATAAAGACATGCAAACCCTCTCTGCTTATGAGGATTCTGATGCAGAGGAATCCATTCCTTCAGCCCCTCCACCCGAGGACTTTTCCTTTGGGGAAACCCTACATGCTTTAAGGGAGCATTTCCAATTGGAATGTCAGGACTACCCTCAGTCTAAAAAGAGACTCAGGGAATTCTTAGATCTTCCACAGTACAGACCCCTGGCCATTCCTCCTGTCCTGGATGTTGTGGATGATGTTTTTATGGAATCCAGTTTGACTCCTGACACCCTCCTTCCTGCTCCCAGGAAACCTGACAGGTGCTATAGAGTCCCTGACTCTCTCAAATTTCTTTTCAAAAATCCTACTGCTGACCCCGAGGTTATTTCTCAAAGGCCTAAAGGAATTTAAGCAACTTCCTTCAGGCAGGGATTCCCTAGCACTAGACAGATGGGGTAAAAAAAGTATACACCTCTACTACTCTTGTTATTAGAGCACTAAATTGTCAGTTTCATGTGCTAAAATTTTAGGAACATACCATGGAACTCTTCAAACAAAAAATATCATATTTTCCTGCTTGTGCAGAAAATAGAGTTACAAGAGTTAATGCATTCTGCAAGTCAAGTAACTAAGCACACCTTACAATGTGGTTTTGACGCCCTAGAAGCATCTTGCAGGGCAGCAGTCACTGGTTCTGTCCTTAGAAGGCATGCTTGGCTTAAAGAACAACCTTGCCAGACCATGTCAAATCCAAATTATTGGACGCACCCTTGCACAAAGACAACTTATTTGGCACCAAGGCATTGGAGGTCTTAAAAAAGATGGAAGAAAAAGCTAAATCTATGCAGACAGTTAAGGACTTCCTGCAAGTCCATCCATCCAGGTTCAGTAGGCATTGCCCCTGCATGCACTGGTCCTTTCCTGCTCCTCCAGGTCAGTTCCGTTCAGACCCCGGGGAAGCAGCCCCCCCCCCCCCCCCCCAGATAGCAGCCCCAGGGAATGCAGAGAACTAAGCAATGGAGTTCCTCCACTTCAAAACCAGGGAGTGCTAAACCACCCCCCCATGGTAAGAACTCACAATGACTTCCCACTTCCACCGCTCCCCTCTGCCCACCAGTTATTGCCCCTAGGAGGAAAACTCTCCTTCCACGCAAGCACCTGGGCCACCATTACCAACAACCACTGAGTCCTCAACATAGTGTCCCAGGGATACAAATTTTATTTCCACACTCTACCAACCCCAAAGGTGTTCCCAGATCTACCCCAAAACCAGTGGGCAGAGGCCAAAAAGCAAGTACTTTCCTGCTCTCTATAAGGGCAGTAGAGCACGTTCCTGCAGAACAGATAGGCCAAGGTTTCTACTCCAGACTCTTCCTGGTACCCAGAAAAGAGGGCACCTGGTGCCCCATTCTTGATCTATCCATTCTAAACACCTTTCTGGTGATACCAAAATTCAAAATGCTCACCCTCCAGCAACTGCTGCCTGTGCTCTCCAAGGATGCTTGGTCAGCCACCCTAGACCTAAAAGAGGCCTACCTACACCTCCCAATCAGGGAATCATGCAGGAAATATCTACGTTTCAGGGCAGAATCACTGCACTTTCAGTTCTCTGCGCTTCCCTTTGCTTATCCACTGCTCCCAGAGTTTTCACAAAATGTCTGACTCCCACCATTGCTTTTTGCAGACAAAGAAATATTCAAATTTACCCATACTTAGATGACTGCCTGATTCAGGCAGACAGTCAGGAAAAGCTACTAAACCACCTGGCCTTTGTAAAGGACCTACTGACCTCCCTGGGGTATACTATCAATGAAAAGAAATCCAAACTAGTACCCACCCAAAGAATTATATTCCTGGGAGCAAGCCTGGACACAGCATCCGAGATGGCATTCCTTACACCAGAAAAACAAACCTACCTGACAGCCTACTTCTCTCAACTAGCCACCAGACCCCAGTTATCCGCAAGGAAAATCCTGCAAGCTCTGGGGTTCATGGCTTCTTGTATTCTACTCATTCCATATGCCAGACTGCATATGAGGAAACTACAATGGTACCTAAAAAGCCTTTGGTGTCAACACTCTCAAGACCTGGAAACTCTAATACCAATGATACCTTGTTTAAGGAAAGATTTTTTTTGGTAGGCATCAGCATGCAACCACGACAAGGGACTACCCTTCTCACAACCCCACGCCACCCAGACCCTCACCACAGATGCATCAGACTATGCCTGGGGTGCACACCTGGACAGCAGGTGCATACAGGCCCAATGGAGACCACATCAAATACACCTGCACATCAAACAAAAAGAGATGTTAGCTGTCCAGCATGCATTGACAGCTTTCAGACCCCTACTCTCCCCGGGGGCTCTTCTGATCAAAACAGACAACATCATTGTGATGTGGTATATCAACAAGCAGGGAGGGACTCACTCGTGCCCTCTCTGCAGGCTCGCCATGACCCTTTAGCACACAGCCTCAGCCATGCAACTACACCTGTTAGCACAATTCCTGCCAGGTTCTCTAAACTCTCTGGTAGACAACTTAAGCAGAAATCTTCTGGACCCACATGAGTGGCAGCTAGACCAAAGAACCTTCACCCTTGTAATTCAGAAATGGGGCACCCCGAAGGTCGACCTCTTTGCTTCCCACTCCAACCATCAGCTTTGCAAATTCTGCACCAGAGAACCCCACTGCAAGACCTGGAAAGTGGATGCTCTATCCTTCCAGTGGGTCAACCTCTCAGTCTATGCATTTCCCCCTCCTACTGCTCATTACAAGGGTACTGCTCAGAATAAGGGAGGAAAAACCAAGTACAATCCTGATTGCCCCAGACAGTGCACGCCAGCACTGGTGCCCACTGCTGTGCAGCCTGTCACCTCTGCCACTGTGGTATCTCCCTCAGATCCCAACATTTCTGACCCAGAGGGATGGAGAATTCATGCATCCCTAATTGCAGACCCTCAATCTGGCAGCCTGGCTTATTCCCTGACCACTGCACAAGCTGCCAATCTCGGCAAACAAGTTCTAGATGTTATACGTGAGGCCAGATGCCCTAGCACTTGAAAGTCTTATGCTGACAAGTGGAAAAGGTTTTGCACCTGGATTCAGGCTAAGGGAGCCTGGACAGCACAGCCCTCCCTACCTCTCATCCTGGATTACCTTGCTGACCTACTACACAGGGGTCTATCCTTTTCTTCTATTAAAATTCATGCCTCTGCTATCTCTGCTCATTTCAGCACAGACCCACCTCTTTTCTCTCATCCTCTCGTCAAACAGTTCCTAAGAGTATGGCTAACAACTTGAGGCCACCCAGAAGAGCACCTACCCCAGCTTGGGACCTAAACTTTGTGTTGGAAAAGCTCACCCTGCCCCCCTTTGAACCAGCAGCTTCAGCAGAGTTAGTTTTTCTCATGGAAGACAGCCTTGCTTCTGGCCATCACTTCAGCAAGAAGAGTATCCAAGCTACAAGCACAAATTGCTGTAGACCCCTTTATCATTTTCCATGCTGACAGGGTCTCCCTCAGGACTAAATCCATCTTTCATGCCAAAAGTGGTGTCCAGTGTGGCTCTCATTTCCCACCTTTTTCCCTAACCCACAAAACAAGGGGGAAAGGATTCTGTGCTCTCTAGATGTGCATAGACAGCTCAGATTCTACCTAGACAGAACTAAATTGTTTAGAAAGACTGATCGATTGTTACTCAGCTTTGCTGGAGGAGCAGAGGGCAAGGTCATATCCAAACAAACCATTTCCAAATGATAGCACATTGCACCCATTTCTGCTACTAACAACATGGGAAACCTCCCCCCAAGGGGGTCATGACACATTCTACCAGAGCAACCTCCACCTCAACAGCTTTCCTCAGAGGGGTCCCTGCCAGGGACATCCTGGAGGCTGCAGCATGGACATCTGTTCGTACCTTCACCAGCCATTACCACCTGCCTATCTTCAAATCCAAGGCAGGCTTTGCCACTGCAGTCTTGCAGGGCTTCCTAGCCATCCCCCAGTCTTCTTGACTGCCTCCACCCTTTTCTTTAGCGTTGTGTATACTTACCACAAATGTACATGTTCGAGTGTATTCACTGTTGCAGTCCTGGTTTTCCCTCCTTCCGTCCCCCTTGTCTCTCTCAGTCTCTCGCTCTCTCTCTCCTCACAAGGAACTTTTGGTATTTACATTCTACTGGTGGTGTTCTTCTACCTTAACCTAGCACCCTCTTGGGAGGGGCAAGAAAAACTGATGTAATGGCGTCAGCTGCCTTTTTTTATACCACTGACGACCTGACGTCAGTCCTGGAGCAACGGCAACTGATGCAGAAATACTAAGCCTCTGGTATTCGGGCCAACTGGGGGCTACCATAACCCAAATGTGATGACTGCAACAGTGAATGCACTCAAACATCTACATTTATGGTAAGTGTACACAACTGTACTTTTTGAAGTGTTCAGTACAGTTGTTATGCATGTGTTGACTGAGCTAATTTCTTGATGGCAGAGTGAGGCCAGGAAATATGTTAGTGGCTAATATCATGTGGGTATCTGATCAATTTTTAATTGCTGTAGACTTTGTGATTTCACAGAGTAGGATATTTCTGTTAAGTAAACTGCAGAGTAGCATTTATGTATGTGTTTAAAAAAATGATTATTATAAATGTCCTTATGTCATGCATTTTTGTTGAAGGTTTCAGATAGATTTCCAGTGTGGAAACAGCATAGAACCACGTGCAGATGTTGCTTTTCACTTCAATCCACGATTCAAATGGAGTCCTTACATTGTTTGTAATACACTGCAGAACAGCACCTGGGGGCGTGAGGAGTTTAATTACATATTCCCATTTGAAAAAGGACAGAGATTTGAGATATTTTTCATGGTCTCAAATGATAAATTTAAGGTAAGGAGTGAGGAAAAAAAGTGTAAGAATTGCTCATTAAGGCATGTTTGTTTTTCATTATAGTTTCTTTGAGTGATTGTGGTAGAGTGTATACAGATGATGCATGCTTTGTATAACTCATAAGTCACAAATTAATTGTAACATTGCCTTTCTTTTATTTTCTGACTTCCCATACATTGTTTCTTTACATAAAGGCCCCTCTTCTGGCCTTACTTCACAATGACTTAGGTCTAATAACTGCTGATGTTCTCTGTGTTTCACTGTTGCAATCATCACATTTGGGTTGTCTCCTTGCAGTAGCCCTCAGTTGGCCTGATTATCAGAGTCTTGGGTCCTGCGTCGGTTGCTGTCTCATCTTCCATGATGTCAGGTAGTCAGGGGTATAAAGCATGCAGCTGACGCCATTACATCAGTCTTTCTTGCTGTGCGGTGCCCGAAGCAGAAGCAGTTCGCAAGTGCTGGTCGGCCGACTCCTGAAATTTTCGTTTTCGAGTTTCAGGAACCGAAGTCTTCAACTAAGCTAAGTATCCCGTTGGGGAATTTTTTTCTTGCTCTAAACCAATGCCTGTAAAAGTCAATAATTGTATTTCTTGTGGAAAGCAAATACATCATAAAGATTTTCATTCGTACTGTATTCCTTGCCTAGGCAATGACCACGACGTACCTCACTGTCGGTTTTGTGCCTTATTTAAGCAGTGAACTATTCGTCGGTATATTTACGCTTCTAAATTTTTTGGTGCTCGGTTCAATTACCCAGATATGGCTTTGGTAAGCCACCTGACTACCGACATTTGAAAAAACGCAAAGATAAAGACAGAGACAGAGAACATAGGTCCAAAGCTGGCGACGACACTTCTCCTAAGCTAGTCACCAGCTTTCGCAGCCCCTGATACCCGCTACTTCAGATTCGGAGGCCTCTACTGAGATCCATTCGGAGTCCGGTATGCCGTGAGATGCTTCAGCTGTGGAACCTGCGGATGTCTCTACCTTGGATGGGTCCGGAGCCGCTGTGCGGGCTCTGAGGGTGTATTCAGGCCTACTGACTTGCATATTAAGCCAATGCCATCTTCTTCTTCAAGGCCTAAAACTCGATCCATGCCTAGAAAACTGATGACCAGACTGCATGGTCAGGACTCTATGCCTAAAAAACAAATGATAAGAATGGCTGAAGACCTTATTAATTTAATCGGGGGAAGCCAACCTTCCCCCTCTAAGAGACCTAGGACTGAGTTTGCTTATGATTCTTCTGATCAGGATTCTGAAATTTCTGTTTCCTCTGATGACCAGGATTTACCCTTATCTACCTATGAGGATTCTGATGCAGAGGACTCTATTCCCTCTGCTTCCCCTCCAGAGGATTTCTCTTTTGGTGAAACCTGGCATACTCTTAGGGAGGATTTTCGCTGGAAAAGCCAGGATTACTCTGACTCTAAAAAGAGGCTTAGGGATTTCTTACTACTGCCCCAACACAGGCCTTTAGACCCCCCCCCCCCGTATGGACATTGTTGATAATGCTTTTTCGGAATCTAGCTTGGCCCCTGACTCTTTACCTCCTGCTCCCAGAAAACCTGATAGATATATACAGGGTTCCTGCCTCTCACAAGTTCCTTTTTAAAAATCCTACTGCATATCCTAAGACCATTTTACAGGGACCCAAGGGCATTAAGGCTACTACTGCCAAAAATCCTACCCCCTCTGATAGAGATTCCAGGGCACTGGTTAGATAGGGTAAGAAGGTATACACTTCTGCAACCTTGGCCATTAGGGCCTTAAACTGCCAGTTTCATATGTTAAAGTATCAGCAGCATATTATTGGATTGCTTAAACAGAAAATGATGTAGATTCCCGACTGTGCTGAAAATAAAGATTTACAGGATTTAACGCATTCTGCTGAACAAGTTGGAAAACATACTTCGCAATGTGGTTTTGATTCGCTAGAGGCATTTTACAGGGCTACTGTCACTGGGTCTGTGGGTCTGTACTTAGAAGGCATGCTTGGTTTAAGGAGCAATCTTTGCCAGATCATGTTAAAGCTAAATTGCTGGATGCTTCCTTAAACCAGGACTGCCTGTTTGGCAACAAAGTAGAAGTACTTACAAAGATGGAGGAAAAAGCTAAATCTATGCAAACTGCTAAAGATTTCCTGCAAGTACAGCCTCCCAGATTTAGTAGGCATTAGCCCTCTAAGAATTGGTCCTTTTCTGCCTCTTTCAGTCCTTCTCAGTCCAAACCCAGAACCAGCAAAACACCCAGGCTTCAGTCCCAAGGTACACACAGTACTAAACAGTGGGGGGCTCTTAATTCCATAGCAGGGAGTAGTAAGACTCTCCCCTATGGTAAACTGTCTCAATGACTTAACTTTAAAACTTCCAAGCCCCATTCTGCTGAACAAGTTGGAAAACATACTTTGCAATGTGGTTTTGATTCACTAGAGGCATCTTGCAGGACTGCTGTAACTGGGTCTGTACTTAGAAGGCATGCTTGGCTTAAGGAGCAATCCTTGCCTGATCATGTTAAAGTGAAATTACTGGATGCTCCCTTAAATCAGGACTGCCTGTTTGGTAACAAGGCAGAAGTTGTTCTTAAAAAGATGGAGGAAAAAGCTAAATCTATGCAAACTGTTAAAGATTTTTTACAAGTACAACCTCCAAGATTTAGTAGGCATTGGCTTTCAAAGAATTGGTCCTTTTCTGCCACTTCCAGACCTTCTCAGTCCAAACCCAGATCCAGTAGAGCACCCAGGCTTCAGTCCTACGGTATGCACAGGACTAAGCAGTGTGGGGCCTCAACTTCCAAGTCTGGGAGTAATAAATCTCCCCCCTATGGTAAACTGTCCCAGTAACTTCTCTTTAAACCTTCCTAGCACTTCTCAACTGACTGCTCCTTTGGTGGGAAAGATTGCTCTTCATGCAGATAACTGGGAACTCATTACCCAGGACAAATGGGTTTTAAATATAGTGTCCCAAGGATACAGATTTCACTTACGCACGTTACCAACACCAAGCGGTTTGCCAGATCTACTTTTTCTGGTACCCAGAAAAGACAATTCATGGTGTCCTATCCTGGACCTGTCTACTCTAAACACCTTATTAGTGATTCCAAAATTCAAGATGCTGACTCTTCACCAGTTGCTTCCTATGCTAGGCAAAGATGCCTGGTTGGCAACACTGTATTTAAAGGAAGCATACCTGCACATCCCAATCAGGAATCTTGCAGAAGATACCTACGCTTCAAAGCAGGCTACACGCACTGTCAGTTCTCTGCACTGCCCTTTGGCTTATCTACTGCACCCAGGGTATTCACAAAGTGCTTAGCTCCAGTCATTGCATTTTGCAGGCAAAGAAATATTTAAGTATACCCATACCTGGACAGTTGTCTAATTCAGGCAGAAAGCCAGGACATACTTTTGAATCAATCTGGGCTTTGTACAAAGGATGCTAACTTGCCTGGGGTACACCATAAACAAAAATAAATCACACCTGGTACCCTGTTAACAAACTATATTCCTGGGAGCAAGCTTGAGTACAACTTCCCAGATGGCTTTCCTCATACCAGAGAAACAAATTCATTTGACAACCTTCTTCAAACAAGTGGGCACAAAAACCCTGCTGTCTGCAAGACAAATACTACAAGCCTTGGGGTTCATGGCCTCCTGCATTCTTTTAATTCCATATGCAAGACTGCATATGAAGAAACTACAATGGTATCTAAAAAGCCTATGGTGTCAACATTCTCAGGATCTAGAAGCAATGATTCCTATCATACCTTGCTTACGCCTAGAGTTCCTTTGGTGGGCAGAGGCCTGCCACCAAAACAAGGGACTGCCACTCACACATCCCCCTGCCGCCCAAACTCTAACAACAGACGCATCAGAGTATGCATGGGGGACTCAGCTGGCAGGGAAGTGCATGCAGGGCAAATGGAACCCAAGTCAAATGCACCTGCATATCAATCAGAAAGAAATGTTAGCTGTACAGAATGCTCTGACAGCCTTCAAGGATCACATTCTTCAGGACAATTAATGGTAAAGACAGACAACACCACCGTTATGTGGTACATAAACAAGCAGGAGGGGGGTACACATTCTTACCCCCTCTGCAGACTAGCCATGGCAGTGTGGAACACAGCCTTGAGCTACCAATTGCATCTACAAGCTTAATTCCTGCCAGGAAAACTAAATACACTGGCAAACGGACTAAGCAGAAACCTCATGGACCCACATGAGTAGAAACTGGAACCAAGGATTTTCAACATGTGGAGCCCAGATATAGACCTGTTTGCCTCCCCCCAGAACTACCAGTTGGACACATTTTGCACAAAAACTCTCCATAAGCAAGCCTGAAATGTGGATGCTCTGTCCTTCAGCTGGAAAAACCTATCAGTCTATGCCTTCCCCCCTCTCCTCTACCTCTGCTTTCCAAAGTACTAATAAAAATCAAATGGGACAAACCAAGGATGATTTTGATTGTTCCAGACTGGCCACGCCAACACTGGTACCACCTCCTGCGCAGTGTGTCACGGTTATCCCCATGGCACCTGCCTCAGACTCCTTCCCTGTTGTCTCAGCAGGAGAACCAGATTATGCACTCTCAGCTTCTAACACTGAACATTGCAGCCTGGCTAATTACATAATCTCTCCTCCGCCATCTCTCAGTAAACCTGTGTTAGATGATATTTTAGAGGCAAGGAGGCCTAGTACTAGAAAATCTTATGATGAAAAATGGAAAAGATTCTGTGCCTGGAACCAATCTCAAGGGATGAGCACAGCAGTGCCCAATTTACCTCAGATTTTACAATACTTAAATGAGATGCTTCACAAGGGCCTGTCTTTTTTCTCCATTAAAATCCACGCCTCATTAATTTCAGCTCATTATAACACAGAACCTCCCCTCTTCTCTCATCCACTGCTCAAGCAGTTCCTCAGAGAGGCCAAAAATTTGAGACCACCCAGGAGAGCTCCAACCCCAGCCTGGGACCTTAACTTTGTTTTGGAGAAACTCACTCTACCCCCTTTTGAGCCAGCTGCTACTGCAGACTTAAAATTTCTTTCTTGGAAAACAGCTTTCCTTTTAGCAATCACTTCAGCTAGAAGAGTATCTGAATTACAGGCCCTTATGGCAGTGGAGCCTTTCATCATCTTTCATGCGGACAGGGTGTCCCTCAGAACCAATCCATCCTTCATGCCCAAGGTGGTATCCAGTGTGGCTCTTAATCAGTCTATTAATTTGCCAACCTTATTTCCCAATCCACAGAACAAAGGGGAACATATACTGCATTCCTTAGATGTGCACAGACAACTTGGATTCTACTTGGACAGGACTAAACCTTAAAGGAAATCTGAACAACTGCTGGTGGCATTTGCTGCATGGGCAGAGGGGAAGGCTATTTCAAAGAAAACCATTTCTAAATGGATAGGCCATTGCATACATTTCAGCTATAAGCACCATGGAAACCTATCCCCCAGGGGATCAGGCCTCACTCCACCAGCGCTGCATCTACCTGTACAGCCTTTCTCAGAGGCGTTTATACCAGGGACATCCTAGAAGCTGCTACCTGGAGTTCTGTGCATACTTTCACCAAGCATTATCATTTGCCAATTTTCTCTAAATCCAGAGCTGGCTTTGCCACTGCAGTCTTGCAGGGCCTTATAGCTGGTCCTGATGTTATCTAAATTCCTCCTCCCAACCATAGATTTGGGAATCTACCCAAATGTAATGACTACAACAGTGAAACACAAAGAATATAGTACAGATGTCCTTCAAGGATGCATCTGCAGTCCTAACAAATGGGTTGTCCTGCCTCAGGCAGCCCTTCGGTCGGCCGGATTCCAAAGTCTGGGTCTGGCCTCGGCTGATGTCGCACTTCACCCGACGTCATAGCTGCTTGGGTATAAAGGCATCAGCCGACGCCATTTTCCTCAGTCTTTCTTGCCGCGCGGTGCCCGAAGCAGAAGCTGTTCGCAAGTGCCGGTCGGTCAGATCCAGAGATTTCAGCTTACCGAAGACTTCTAAAAAGCTAAGTACCCCGTTGGGGACTCTTTCTTGCCTCAGCCGATGTCAGACAAAGTAAATAATTGTTTAACTTGTGGGAAACAAATACCTCATAAGGATTTCCACTCTTACTGCCTTCCTTGCTTAGGCCCAGACCACGACGTATCAGCTTGTTTAGCCTGTGCCTCCTTCAACCGACGGACTCTTAGACGTCGGTCGGAGTTCGCTGAAGAGTTTTTTGGCTCCACTTTTGCATATAAAATGCCGTCGGAGACTCCGACTACACATTTAGCTAAAAAACGCAAAGAAAAGGACCGACACTCGCGGCCCGCGGTTTCGGCTGAAACCACGGTCAGGCCTACCGCGAGTGTCTCGGTTTCGGCTGAAACCGAGACCTCGGTTCTCCCTTCGGCCGAAAGCATGCCTCCGATAACCGAGGCCACACAGGCCATAGCTGAGTCGGCTACAGAAATTTCTTCTGAAGTAGCAGGCACTCAAGAGTTGTCTGACACTATTCCGTTGGACATCTCTACTCCAGCACGTGGGGCAGCTAGACCCCCTGCTTCTATGTCTATCAAGGCTTTCTCCAGGGCTAAAGCAGCCAAACTTTCTAAGGCCTTACCTGCAAAAGCCCCCCCTCACAGGCCTACCTCCAGTTCACAGATCCTCAGCCTTGCTGAGGACCTTATTTCCTTGATCAGGGGATCCCATCCTCACCCAGACAGGGCCTCACAACCCCCTCCTGATAAGAGGCCTACGACTTATCCCCCAGAACCTCTGTCCTCTGACTATTCCTCGGATGGTTCAGATGATTCAGACCATCAGGAAGGCCCGTACTCACCTTATGAGGACTCTGATGCAGAGGATTCCATCCCTTCTGCCTCTCCTCCAGAAGAATTTTCTTTTGGGGAAACCCTACACTCCATGAGGGAACACTTCCAATGGCAGGGTCAGAATTTTTCAGATTCAAGGAAAAGGCTAAGGACTTTTTTACACTTACCACAGCATAGGCCTTTAGCCATTCCTCCTGTACTTTCAGTTGTTGATGATGCATATAATGATGCCAGTACTACCCCTGATTCTCTTCCCCCGGCCCCTGCAAAGCCTGACAGATACTACAGGGTCCCGGATACTCAATACCACTTGTATAAGGCTCATGCTGCAGACCCAGAAACCATCTCTCAGGGCCCTAAGGGTGTTGCAGCTGCCTCTGCCAAAAACCCACTCCCATCTGAAAGGGAATCTAGAGCATTAGAGAGATGGGGTAAGAAGGTTTATACATCTGCTACTCTTTCTGCGAGGGCTTTAAACTGTCAATTTTACATGATTCAGTATCAGGAATTTTTGCTAGATCAACTGAATAAAAAACTGACCTCTCCTGAACCTTTAGACCGTAAGTCCCTTCAGGATTTGGTACACAATTCTCAGCAGGTCAGTAATCATTTTTTAAAATGTGGCTATGATGCACTGGAGGCTTCATTTAGATCAGCTATGACTGGAGCAGTAATTCGAAGACATGCCTGGTTAAAAGAACAATCATTACCAGACCATGTTAAGTCTAAACTCCTGGATGCCCGTATGGAGAAGCGAAGTTTGTTTGGCTCCCCTGCACAGGAGGTTCTAAAGAAAGTGGAAGAAAAGGCAAAATCTGTCCAAACAGTCAAGGATTTTTTGCAGGTCCAACTTCCAAGGTTTAGCAGAAATTGGCCTTCAAAGAATTGGTCCTTTCCAGACAGCTCCAGAGCACAGAGAGGCAGAAATAGACGCCCAAGAGGCAGAGGTCAATCTAGGGGTGCCTATAGGGGTCGTCAGTGGCACCCTGCCAGCCAAGGAAGTGCCGCCACAGCTGCGACTGCAACCACTTCTACAGGACAGACACAATGACTTGGCTTTGATTCCGCCTACCAGGGAACAACTGGAAGCACCCTTGGGCAGAAAGCTAGCCTTATTCTCAAGAAATTGGCATTGTATTACAGGAGACAAATGGACTTTACAAACAATAGACAAGGGCTACAGGTTTCACTTCCATACTCTACCAAAAAAGAGAGGAATGCCAAACCTTCCACCAAACCAGATATCAGAGGCTCTAAAGCAAATCAACAGTTTACTAAAGATGAGAGCAATAGAAAAAGTACCATCTATGGAACAAGGCCAAGGATTTTACTCCAGACTATTCCTTGTACCAAGAAAAGAAAATCAATGGAGGCCTATTCTAGACTTGTCCGCACTGAACACATACCTCATTGTTCCAAAATTCAAAATGCAGACACTACAGCAACTTCTTCCCATGTTGGGCAAGGAGTCTTGGCTGGTGACTCTAGATCTCAAGGAGGCATACCTGCACGTCCCTATACGACCAGATTGCAGAAGACACCTCAGATTTCTTGCAGGATCAGAGCATTATCAATTCTCAGCATTGCCCTTTGGCTTATGTACTGCGCCCAGAGTATTCACGAAATGCCTGGCATCAGTAATTGCTCACTGCAAGCTTCAGGGAATTCAAATCTACCCATACCTGGACGACTGCCTAATACAAGCGGACAACAAGACAAAATTAATACAGGATTTGGCCTATGTCATTCAACTGCTACAAGCCTTGGGATACACAGTCAACATACAAAAGTCAAGACTAGTGCCATCTCAAAGGATAACATTTTTGGGGGCAGAACTGGACACAATAACTCAGATGGCTTTTCTCACAGAGGAAAAACAAAAGCAACTACCAGTCTATTTCATGGCATTAACAAGACTAACTCAGCTTACTGCAAGGAAAGTCCTGCAGGCCCTGGGTTACATGGCATCCTGCATAATATTGATCCCACATGCCAGGCTGCATATGAGAAAATTACAATGGTACCTAAGGAATGTATGGTCTCAGCACAGACACAGTCTAGAAGCCCAGATACCAATCATTCCATGTCTGAAAAAAGAATTCCTGTGGTGGGCTCAGGCCTGTCAGATGAACAGAGGATTGCCTTTCCACAAACCACATCCAAGGCAGACCATTACCACGGACGGCTCAGACCTAGGCTGGGGGGCACACATGGAAGACAAGTGCATTCAAGGTCTATGGCAACAAGATCAGCTGCATCTACACATAAACCAAAAGGAGATGCTGGCAGTGAAGCATGCAATAGAGGCATTCAGACCATTCCTCCAGCCAGGACACCTGCTGATAAGGACGGACAATACCACAGTCATGTGGTACATCAACAAACAGGGAGGCACACATTCATACCCTTTGTGCCGGACGGCAATGGACCTGTGGAACTTGGCCCTGAATCTCAACATCCAACTGCAGGCCAAATTTGTACCAGGAAAAGAAAATTCACTAGCAGACAGCTTAAGCAGGACTACCACGGATGCTCACGAATGGATGCTGCATCCAGATATCTTCAAAACCTTAACAGAGAAATGGGGAATACCAGAGATAGACCTGTTTGCCTCCCCACACAACCACTAACTGAAGAAATTCTGCTCAAGAGTATACCACCCACTTGCCTGGAGGGTGGACTCCCTTTCCTTCAGCTGGAAGGACATGACAGTGTATGCCTTCCCATCTCTTCCTTTGATGTACAAAGTCCTTCTGAAAATCAGAGAGGAACAGCCAAAGGTAATCCTGATAGCTCCAGACTGGCCAAGGCAACATTGGTACCCGCTACTAAGAAGCATGTCTCGGACACATTCTTGGCATCTACCTCTATGCCCTCTACTTCTAACGCAGAACAACTACAAGACCCTGCATCCAAACTTAAAAACACTGCAGCTAACTGCTTGGAAAATTGCATAAAACAAAACCAGCTTGAATTATCTCAGAGGGTCAAGGACATTGTCCTGGAGGCTCGCAGACCCTCCACAAGGAAAACATATTCAGCCAAATGGAAAAGATTCCTCATTTGGAGTGCAGAAAAGGGAGAAAATGCCACACTAGCAAACCTGGCACACATCCTGGAATACTTAGCAGAACTGTTCCATAATGGCCTGTCCTACTCTTCCATTAAGATACATGCATCAGCAATTTCAGCAGAGTACAACATGGATCCCCCTGTCTTCTCTCATCCTCTCCTCAGACAATTTTTGAGAGGGATCAAAAATGTAAAGCCTCCAAGGAAACCACATTTACCTGCATGGAATCTCAATTTTGTGCTAGAAAAATTAACACTTCCCCCTTTTGAACCAGCAGCAACAGCAGACTTACAGTTCTTATCTTGGAAAACTGCTTTCCTGCTAGCAATCACTTCAGCAAGAAGGGTATCTGAATTACAGGCATTAATGGCAGTGCAGCCTTTCCTTATCTTCCATCAGGATAGAGTATCTCTGAGAACCAATCCTACTTTTATGCCAAAGGTGGTCTCCAGGGTATCTTTGAACCAAGCTATACATTTACCTACATTCTTCCCCAACCCACAGAACAGGGGGGAAAAACTACTACACACCTTGGATGTACACAGGCAGCTGCGCTACTATCTGGACAGAACCAAGGCCAGTAGAAAAACTGACCAGCTTCTGGTAGCATATGCAACAGGAGTGCAAGGAAAAGCAATTTCAAAACAGACAATCTCAAAATGGATAGGAAATTGCATTCGATTCTGCTACTCATTTCATGGAAAGACAACTCCTGCAAATATCAGACCTCACTCCACTAGAGCTACAGCCACCACTACAGCTTTCCTACGAGGAGTGGCTACCAAAGACATTTTAGAAGCTGCTACTTGGAGCTCCGTGCATACATTTGCCAAGCATTATAATCTTCCTTTATACTCCAGATCCCGAGCAGGTTTTGCAACTGCTGTTTTACAAGGGATCTTAACTACACCATCTTTATCTTAGTGCCTCTTCCCCCAGTTTGGCTATGGTATTCTACCCATTTGTTAGGACTGCAGATGCATCCTTGAAGGACATAGTACAGATGTCCTTCAAGGATGCATCTGCAGTCCTTACAAATGGGTTGTCCTGTCGTCAGGCAGCCCTTCGGTCGGCCGGATTCCAAAGTCTGGGTCTGGCCTCGGCTGATGTCGCACTTCACCCGACGTCATAGCTGCAGTTATTTGGGTATAAAGGCATCAGCCGACGCCATCTTCCTCAGTCTTTCTTGCCGCGTGGCGCCCGAAGCAGAAGCTGTTCGCAAGTGCCGGTCGGTCAGAACCAGAGATTACTACTACCGAAGACTTCAAAAAAGCTACCGAAGACTTCAAAAAAGCTAAGTACCCCGTTGGGGACTCTTTCTTGCCTCAGCCGATGTCAGAAAAAGTGAATAACTGTTTAACTTGTGGGAAACAAATACCTCATAAAGATTTCCACTCTTACTGCTTACCTTGTCTAGGCCCAGACCACGACGTAGCAGCTTGTCTAGCCTGTGCTTCTTTTAACCGGCGGACGCTTAGACGCCGGTCGGAATTTGCTGAGGAGTTTTTCGGCTCCGATTTTGCTTACATTATGCCGTCGGATCCTCCGACTACGCAAATTTCTAAAAAGCGCAAGGAAAAGGACCGACACTCGCGGTCCATGGTTTCGGCCGAAACCGCGGTTAAGCCAACCGCGAGTGTCTCAGTTTCGGCTGAAACCGAGTCCACGGTTCTTCCTTTGGCTGAAAGCGTTCCTCCTACCGAGGCCTCATCCAGCATGGTGGAATCTGCTTCTGAAATACCACCCGCTCTTGCAGGTTCACAGGATTTATCTGATACTATCCCCTTGGATATTTCTACCCCTGCACGTGGAGCTGCTAGGCCACCTGCATCCATGTCGATTAAGGCCTTTGCCAGGGCTAAAGCAGCAAAATCTACCAAAACTGTGCCTGCTAAGACCCCCTCTCACAGGCCTAGCTCTAGTTCACAAATGCTTAGTCTTGCAGAGGATCTCATTTCTTTGATCCGGGGATCCCAACCTCACCCAGACAGGGCCTCTCACCCTCCTCCAGAGAAGAGGCCTAGAGCAGAGCCCCCTGAGCCAGTTTCTACAGATGACTCCTCTGATGAATCAGATAATTCTAACCCTCCAGAGGGCCCTTTTTCTCCTTATGAGGACTCTGATGCAGAAGAGTCCATTCCTTCTGCCTCTCCGCCTGAGGAATTTTCCTTTGGGGAAACCTTGCATGCTATGAGGGAACAATTTCAATGGCAGGGCCAGGATTTTACAGACTCTAGGAAAAGGCTTAGAACCTTTCTGCATTTGCCACAGCATAGGCCTTTAGCCATTCCTCCAGTACTTACTGTTGTGGATGATGCATTTAATGATGCTTGTACTGCTCCTGATTCTCTTCCTCCGGCCCCTGCTAAGCCCGATAGATACTACAGGGTTCCGGACACACATTATCATTTGTAGATCCCGAAACTATCTCCCAGGGACCCAAGGCTGTAGCAGCTACCTCTGCCAAAAACCCCCTCCCCTCTGAAAGGGAATCTAGGGCCTTAGAGAGATGGGGTAAAAAAGTTTACACTTCTGCTACTCTTTCAGCTAGAGCCTTGAACTGCCAATTCCACATGATTCAGTATCAGGAATGTATGTTAGATCAGTTAACTAAAAATCTGTCCTCTGATGAACCATTAGACAAAAAATCTGTTCAGGAAATGGTACATAACATTCAGCAGGTCAGTAATCATTCTTTAAAATGCGGCTATGATGCACTGGAGGCTTCCTTTAGATCAGCCATGACTGGTACAGTGATCAGAAGACATGCATGGTTAAAAGAGCAGTCCTTACCAGACCATGTCAAATCAAAGCTCCTAGATGCTCCCATGGATAAGCTCAATTTGTTTGGCTCCCCTGCACAACAGGTGCTCAAGAATGTGGAAGAGAAAGCGAAATCTGTCCAGACAGTCAAAGATTTCTTGCAGGTCCAACCTCCAAGGTGTAGCAGGAACTGGCCTTCCAAGAATTGGTCCTTTCCAGACACCCACAGAGCTCAGAGAGGCAGGAATAGACGCTCAAGAGGCAGGGGTCAATCCAGAGGTGCCTACAGGGGACGTCAGTGGCAGGCTAACAACCAGCGAGGTACAGCCACAGATCCTGCCACCACCACAGGACAATCACAGTGACTTGGCTCTGGCACCGCCTACCAGGGAACAACTAGAAGCACCCTTAGGCGGGAAGCTGGCCTTATTTTCAGTAAACTGGCATTACATCACAGGAGACAAATGGATTTTACAAACAATAGACCAAGGTTACAGGTTTCACTTCCATACTCTACCAAGGAAGAGAGGAATGCCAAACCTACCTCCAAATCAGAAGACAGAAGCTCTACAACAAATAACTCACTTACTAAGGATGAGAGCTATAGAAAGGGTACCATCTATGGAACAAGGACAAGGATTTTACTCCAGACTCTTCCTGGTACCAAGAAAAGAAAACCAATGGAGACCTATTCTCGACCTGTCCACTTTAAACACATACCTCATTGTACCAAAATTCAAAATGCTGACCTTACAGCAACTTCTTCCCATGCTGGGCAAGGAGTCTTGGCTGGTAACTCTAGATCTCAAGGAGGCATACCTGCACGTCCCCATACGACCAAATTGCAGAAGATACCTCAGATTTCTTGCAGGATCAGAGCATTATCAATTCTCAGCATTGCCCTTTGGCTTATCTACTGCGCCCAGAGTATTCACGAAATGCCTGGCATCAGTAATTGCTCATTGCAGGCTTCAGGGAATTCAAATTTACCCTTACCTGGACGACTGCCTGTTACAAGCGGACAACAAAAACAAATTAACAAAAGACTTGGAAAGGGTCATTCATCTACTGCAAGCCCTGGGATACACAGTCAATATAAAAAAGTCAAGGCTGATACCATCCCAAAGGATAACCTTTTTGGGTGCAGAGCTGGACACATCAAAGCAGATGGCATTCCTAACAGTAGAAAAACAGGAGCAACTCCCTCTCTACTTCATGGCATTAACAAAGCAGAACCAGCTAACAGCAAGAAAAGTCCTGCAAGCCCTGGGTTACATGGCATAATATTGATTCCACATGCCAGACTACATATGAGAAAACTACAGTGGTACCTGAGGAATTTATGGTCTCAGCACAAGCACAGCCTAGAAACCCAAATTCCAATAATTCCATGCCTGAAGCAAGAATTCCAATGGTGGGCTCAGGCCTGTCAATCAAACAAAGGGCTGCCCTTCCACAGCACTCAACCAAGCCAGACCATAACAACGGATGCCTCAGACCTCGGTTGGGGGGCGCACATGCTGGACAAGTGCATACAAGGCTTATGGACTCAAGATCAGCTGCACCTACGCATAAATCAAAAGGAAATGCTGGCAGTAAAACTGGCAATCCAGGCATTCAGACCATTCCTTCAACAGGGTCAACTGTTGATAAGGACGGACAACACCACAGTTATGTGGTACATCAACAAGCAGGGAGGCACACATTCATACCCTCTATGCCGGATGGCAATGGACCTATGGAACGTGGCCCTGAGCTTCAACATTCAGTTACAAGCAATTTTTGTGCCAGGAAAAGAAAATATTCTAGCAGACATCCTAAGCAGAACTACCACGGATGCCCACGAATGGATGCTGCATCCAGACATCTTCAAAACCATTACAGGAAAATGGAGACTACCAGAGATAGACTTATTTGCATCCCCACACAATCACCAACTGAAGAAATTCTGCACGAGGACGTACCACCCCCTTGCTTGGAAAGTGGACTCCCTATCTTTCAGTTGGAAAAACCTGACAGCATATGCATTCCCACCTCTTCCTTTGATGCACAAGGTGCTACTGAAGATCAAAGAAGACCGTCCAAGGATCATCCTGATAGCTCCAGACTGGCCAAGGCAACATTGGTACCCATTACTGAGGAGTATGTCTCGGGAACAAATATGGCCTCTGCCCCTAGTTCCCATGCTGCTGACACAGAACAACTTCAAAACCCTGCATCCAAACCTGAAAACACTGCAGCTGGCTGCCTGGAACATTGCTTAAGAACTAATAATCCAGAATTATCTCAAAGAATTAAAGACATAATCTTGGAGGCTCGCAGACCCTCAACAAGAAAAAAGTATTCAGCAAAATGGAAAAGATATCTTACGTGGTGTACTGCAAAAGGAGAGAATGTGTCACTGGTAAACATAGCTAACATCCTGGAATACTTGGCAGAGCTCTTCCATAATGGCCTGTCCTATTCTTCCATTAAGATTCATGCATCAGCTATTTCAGCAGAATACAACTTGGATCCTCCAGTCTTCTCACATCCTCTGCTCAGGCAGCTCCTAAGAGGAATTAAAATTGTAAAACCACCAAGAAAGCCACCATTGCCAACATGGGACTTGAACTTTGTGCTAGAAAAGTTGACACTACCTCCTTCCGAGCCAGCAGCAACAGCAGAATTGCAGTACTTATCATGGAAAACTGCTTTCCTGCTTGCAATCACTTCAGCACGAAGGGTTTCTGAACTACAGGCATTAATGGCAGTACAGCCCTTCCTGATTTTCCATCAAGATAGAGTGTCCATGAGAACTAATCCTACTTTTATGCCAAAGGTGGTCTCCAGGGTATCTTTGAACCAAGCTATCCACCTGCCTACATTCTTCCCCAACCCACAGAACAGGGGAGAAAGACTGTTGCATACCTTGGATGTACATAGACAATTACGCTACTACCTGGACAGGACCAAGAATAATAGAAAAACTGACCAGCTACTGGTAGCATATGCAACAGGAATGGAAGGAAAAGCAATTTCGAAACAGACAATCTCTAAGTGGATAGGGAATTGCATTAGATTTTGTTACTCTTACCATGGAAAGAAAACTCCAGAAGACATCAAACCTCACTCTACAAGGGCTACAGCCACTACCACAGCCTTTTTACGAGGAGTGGCTACCAAAGACATTTTAGAGGCTGCTACTTGGAGCTCCGTGCATACATTTGCCAAGCATTATAATTTACCTTTATACTCCAGATCCCGAGCAGGTTTTGCCACTGCTGTTTTGCAAGTGATCTTAACTACACCATAATCTTATTACTCCTCCTCCCCCAGTTTGGCTATGGTATTCTACCCATTTGTAAGGACTGCAGATGCATCCTTGAAGGACATAGTACAGTTTTGTACCTACCATAAATGTAGATGTCCGATAGGCATGCATCTGCAGTCAGGATTACCCTCCCTCCTTCCCCTCTGAGGTACTCCTAGGGTATTTACCCCTCTTTTAGCTAGCTGGGGGAATCTATTATGGTGTATTTGTTTGTATATATGTATGTACATGTTTATTTTTATTTTGCTCTCTCTTATTTGGAAACTTTTGCAATTATCCAAATTGGCCTTCCTAGAGGGCACCTGGCATCTGGGGCAAGAAACACTGAGGAAGATGGCGTCGGCTGATGCCTTTATACCCGAATAACTGCAGCTATGACGTCGGGTGAAGTGCGACATCAGCCGAGGCCAGACCCAGACTTTGGAATCCGGCCGACCGAAGGGCTGCCTGACGACAGGACAACCCATTTGTAAGGACTGCAGATGCATGCCTATCGGACATCTACATTTATGGTAGGTACAAAACTGTACTTTTTGTACCTACCATAAATGTAGATGTCCGATAGGTATGCATCTGCAGTCAGGATTACCCACCCTCCTTCCCCTCTGTGGTATTCCTAGGGTACTTACCCCTCTTTTAGCTAGCTGGGGGAATCTGTTATGGTGTATTTGTTTGTATGTATATATGTATATATTTTGTGCTCTCTACTGTTTGGAATTATCTGCATTTATCCAAATTTAGCCTTCCTAGAGGGCACCTGGCATCTGGGGCAAGAAACACTGAGGAAAATGGCGTCGGCTGATGCCTTTATACTCAAGCGGCTATGACGTCGGGTGAAGTGCGACATCAGCCGAGGCCAGACCCAGACTTTGGAATCCGGCCGACCGAAGGGCTGCCTGAGGCAGGACAACCCATTTGTTAGGACTGCAGATGCATACCTATCGGACATCTACGTATATGTTCAAGTGTATTCACTGTTGCAGTCTGGTTACCCTCCTTCCAGCCCCTTAACTTCTTTTGGCTATAGCTGTACTTTCCTGTACTATGCTTAAAAGCCTTTTTGGTGTATTTACTTTTTTGTTGGAGGTGTATCTTTGTACTTTTATATTTAATTGCTCCCCATTAAGGGGGCAGCTGACATCTGGTGCAAGAAAAACTGATGTAATGGCGTCGGCTGCATGTTTTATACCCCTGACGACCTGACATCATGGAAGAAGGGACAGCAATTGACGCAGGATCCAAGAGTTTGTTAATCAGGCCGACTGAGGGCTATAACCCAAATGTAATGACCACAACAGTGAATACGCTCGAACATCTACATTTATGTTAAGTGTACACAGCTGTACTTCGCCTCACAGCAAGAGGTTCTCCCGTTCAATTCTCGGCTGTAGCGCCTTCTGTGTGGAGTCTGCATGTCCTCTCCACGGTCGAGTGACATTAAAAACATGCAGGTAGGTGTGTGCGTGAATGGGTGTGCTGCCTTTGAAGGTTGGGCGTCGGGCTGGCAACCCGGCACCGTAAATATCCACTGCCAATCATTAGTGGACCAGAGTTCCGCTGTGGCGACACCTACCCGGGAAAAGCCGAAAGACTACTGTAAAACATGCCCTGAGACGCACACATATGAGGGCCATTCAAGAAATAAAAGAAGCAGTCCTGTTACAGACAGTATATAAGATTACATTCACTGACACTGATCTCATTATATGTCATTGGCATGGGTATACACCAATATTTCCTTATGTGTAGCATGACTCATATAAAGCAGACTTGAAATGGATTATGGGAAAGAGAAGGGCTTGAAGAAAAATAAGATCACTTTGGTATATCAAACTCCATTGTTCGCCATTTTGCAGAAAACATATTAAAATTCTATAAGAAGCAGTCAGAGTGATTTTAAGGTGTTAAAATAACTCAGAAAACAGAAATGGAGTTAAAAATTGATTTTTTTTACTTCTAGAGTAGAGTTTTCCTTTAACACACTTCCACCCTCCTTTAGTTGCCACTAGTGCATTACATTCTTTTCTGTAAGTAAACTGATACCCATGCCAAAACTAATCACATTCAGTCCCAAATGTCAGAATATTTCATCATTGCTAAATGACCTAAAATACCTCCTGGAAGCTCAATCCTTTCAGGAAGAAAGTCTCATCATTAAATTAGTACAGCTCCAAGGAAAATAATTCCTCAAAGTTGCCAGATTCTTTAAAACTACTTTCAACAAACAGTTTCCCTCAGAACTTGAATCCCTGTACAAACTCAGAAGTAAAGATTAGACTCCTAGAAGCAAAATCCATCCTCAGAAAACCGCTAACAGTACCTACCACTTGGAGATCTAGCCAAAAGGCCACTAGATGGCATAAGGCCAATTTCCTCCAGGACTAACAGCACGCCCTCAGTCCCAGAACAATTTTGGAACCTCATATATAGTATTGCGGGATGACAAATCAAATATCACACTGCTGTCAGACCCACTACTAGCTCATGATTTCCTAAAAGAATTCACCTCCCTCCCTTGCACCTCCCAAGTTTCACCACAACCCTTCCTCTCTATATTCCTTTTTTCTACCTCAAAAAATCACTACCAAGGATATCCTAAAAATCCATGGATCAGACACTTTCAGATGCCCATCCTGGCACAAATAGCCTGCTTTCTTGTTTCATCATTCTCTGTAAAGAGCACAATACACTACCACTCCACCACCTGTACATCCTACAAAACACAAACAGCACTATTCCCACCACTGAAGAGATCCATTGTTAAGTCACATCTTAAACCACATCCATAACCCAAAAAATGCAAAGGACTTTAGATCAATCTCAATCCTTATGTTAATAAGAAAAATCCTGATTTCACTTTATCACCTTTGGTTTAGGACACCAAGGCAGTATTTTTCTTTTTTTCAAGGGCCCATTGCTATTTGGTCTGAAAACAGACGAGCATCTGGGGGAGATGAAAGAGAAGAGCCACTCCATTTTAGCTGCAGATGATGAATTTTCATCCAGTAACAGTGTTTACTTGCGCATCAAGAAGTGGCTGAATCCTATCATCCTTCTCCATCTTGGATCCAGTGAGACTGTTGGCTATGAAGCAGGAGTCTTTTAAGGTTTCAAGGTGCCTTGGTCTGCCTAAAAGTAGACTGCTGCAGCCATTACTCCTTTTCTTACTCTTTTTGTTCAAAGGTAGACATTAGAGTCTCTGCCTTTTTTCAATTTGGTTCCGTCCAACCAAAGGGGAGTGGGCAGTAGAGATGGTACCATAAGGTCACCGCAACCCCCTTATCTTCCCTCCCATCCTTACCTTTTTATTCCTGTTAGATGTCCTTTCCTGATGTTTTGGAGGGAATAGGAGGGGGTAGCAGAAGTTCCTATTAAAAAGAGTTATCCCAGAGTTTCCAGTTCAACAGCAAATCTTAGATATTATTCCATATTGTCTTTAGCTCAAAAAAAAAAGCACAAAGGACCCTCAGGCCTGTTCTGGATTGAAGAGGCCTGAACAGATGTATTCCCAAAGAGCCCTTTGGCATGATTACTCTTTAGTCAGTTCTGCTTTGCTTGTCCAAAGGAGACTGAATATTCTTGTCAGATCTTCAAGTTCTCTAAACATTACAGAAAAGTCCTTGGCGTCAGACTTGGATCCAGTCACTCTCAGATTTGGACTCTTCTCTTCATACTCACATCTGCCTCCCAGGGTGTTCACAAAATGCATGACAGTGGTTTCTGTAAATCCACAGTTATACAGCACCAAGATGTTCTTCTGCTTAGACAACTGGCTCTTGGTGGCAGCTTCCAGAGAGAGTCCGCTGTACTTATTCCACTCCTTGGAGGTCAGAGTAAATTTTGCAATGTCCAGCTACAGGCTGCCTCAAGTGTGTTGACCTTTTATGAGACTGTTCCTTCAGTACAGGGACTTGCTGAACATTTTTGACTAGAGAAAATTCAAAGTATTTTGAAGACTGTGAATTTGCTTTTAACAGTGCCATACCCTACAGCAAGCATGTTTTTCTGATCCTTGGGTTTAATGGCTATTTTGATGATAATGCTGTCACGTGCCAGTATTCACATGAGAGACTTTCATTTTACAGTCTGAGTTAAGTAGTTACAAGAGAATCACTTCTTGGATCCAGTGGCTTTACAGTAAAGCGCATACAGGAGGCACAGGAAGTGGAAAAGGAGAATGATTGGGTGTGCTCGATCGACCTCAGGTGCTCTTGGAGGTTATTCCACTTCTGGCTGGGGGCCAATCATTATCAGTTCAGAGCGCTCCCCTTTAGTCTCACCATGGACCCCAGGATGTTCAAAGTGATGGTAGTGGTAGTGGCTCACCTGAGACTCCAGGGCATACAGGTCTTCCCCTACCTGGACGATTGGTTCCTCGCCGCCCCCTCCAGGTATCAGCTCAGTCAAGCAAGGGATTCCCTTCTTCTCTTCAGTGGTTGGTCATTACCAGCAATCTCAGCAAGTGTCTCTGGCCCTGTTCAAGTGTTAGATTTCATTGGGGCTCGATTGGACACAATTTAAACCAAAGTCTTCCTTATCTTGGACAGGATTCATTCTATGAAGCTAGACGTCATTTGCATTCTCCAGGCTCAGTGTCAGACAGCAGAAATGGTATTAAGGGTGTTGGGGTCCATGGCAGCCATGATCAATCTCTTGCCCATGGCACGCTTTCATATGTGAGTTCTTCAATGGACTCCTGCAGTCCAGTGGTCCATGTTAGATCTCCCTTTATATCATCCTGTTCGAATCTATCCGGTGTGCAGGGACTCTCTTTTGTAGTGGATTCATTCCCCAGATCTGGCCCGGGGTCACGTCTGCCCCCCCCCCTCAACCATGGTGACTATGAAGGCCTCCCTACTAGGGTGGGAGGGGCACTGCTCGAGAAGGACAGTCCAAGGCACTTGGTCCCCCTACAAGACAAGATTGCATATCAGCATCCTGGAGATGAGGGCGATGCTTCTAGCGTTGCAGGCTCTCTCTGACCATCTTCCCCCAGGGACGATTGCTATCCAAACGGACAATATGTCTATGGTCTGGTACATCAACAAACAGGAGGAACTAGGTCTTACCCTCTATGTCACGAAGCCATGAGAGTGTGGGAGTGGGCAATCTCCACCAGCTGTTTTCTGGTGGCAACGCACATTCTGGGGAGGTCCAGCCTTCTAGCGGACAGGCTTAGCAGGTCTTTTCTGATGCCTTACGAGTGGTCTCTGAATCCTTCAGTAGTGAAACAGATCTTTCTCAAGTGGGATCAGCCTTGCTGCTATCTCTTCACATCTGCTTCCAACACGAAATGCAGTGAGTTCTTCGCTCTGAACCCCTCCACTGGGGGAAGTCCCCAGAGATGCTCTGATTCATGCTTGGCTCCCCGGTCTCCTGTATGCTTATCCTCTTCTTCCCTTGATTCCAAAATTCCTTATGAAAACTTGCAGGCTGGGGAGCTTAGTTATCCTCATTGCCCCATTTTGGCTTGGTCAGGTCTGGTTCCCCTCCCTGTGGTCTCATTTGTTGGCTCCACCATGGATGTTGGATCCAGTTCCAGATCTTATTTCTCATCCATCAGGGATTCCGTATCCAGATCGGGCAGTCTGAAGCTCACTGCTTGGCAGCTCCAGTTCACATGATAGTCAGGACTCCTGGCTTATCCTCACCTGTCAAAAGATCCTGGTGGCGGCTCATACGTCTTCCACCAGAAAGGTGTACTCCAGCAAATGGAAACATTTTGCAATTTGGGCCTTGCAATGTGCCATAGATCCCTTCACTGCCTCGGTCTCAGCTGTGTTAGAATTTTTGGCAGGGATCTTTCATCAAGGTGTCAGTTCTTCTACAGTCAAGGGCCAACTTGCAGCAATTTCTAATTTCCATGTAGGTGATAATATGGCTTCTTTAGCATCCTCAAAGCTTTGTAAAGCCTTTTTAAAAGGCACCTTTCTTCTTCGGCCCCCAGCTGCCGTGCGATCTTAACATTGGTTTTGCAAGCTCTTGTTTTGTCCCCTTTTCAGCCTGCTGTCTCTGTGGATCTGCAGTTTCTGTTCTGGAAGACAGTCTTCTTGGTTGCCATTACTTTACTTCTGCTAAGAGGGTCTTGGAGCTTTAAGTATTGTCAGTCAAGCCTCCTTATATGATCTTTCATAAGGACAGGGTATCCTTGCATGCTTAACCCATCCTTTCTTCCTAAGGTAGCTTCAGAGTCCTGTATTAATCAGGTGACTAATCTCCTGGTCTTTTTTTCCAAACTTTCAGAACAAGGGAGAATATAAATTGCACTTGTTGAATGTGCACAAACAGCTATGCTTTTACCTGCACAGGACTAAATCCTTTCTCAAGTCTGACCAGCTTTTCATTTCCTATTCTAAACTAAACCCTTTTTGGGGAAACCAATATCTAAGATCACCATCACCCATTGGATTTCCCAGTGCATTATTCTAGTATACTCTGTTAAGGGGTTATCCCCATCAGGTCATGTGAAGGCACATTCCACCAGATCTATGGCTGCTTCAGTGGCCTTCTGGTCCAGAGTTTCGTTAGATGATATCTGCTGTGTGGCCACGTGGGCTTCATCTCATACCTTCATTTCACATTACAAGTTGGACATCATATCCAGGAAGAGGGCATCCTTTGGCTCCGCAACATCCTTCCATGAGGGCCTCCCAGGTGTTTAGTAGCTGGGGACTCTGTCCCAAAGGTTAAAGACCAAATGAAGGCAACAACTTCAGATAAAGAAGTTATGTACTCACCATAATGTTCCATCTGAGTTGTTCTTCATTTGTCTTCAACCATCCATCCCTCCTTCCCCCTGCCTTGCATAGACAGCATGGTGATTTGACTAGTGGAGGATGTGGTCACTTCCTGCATGCCTCTTACTCTCTTTCTTTTTTGCTTATGCAGATGTCTAGTTTGAGATAGTGTTGGGTCGGGTGAGGAAGTTGGTTCGGCAGCAAACTCAGTCTGAAGGGAGGAAGGAGACAGGGGCATTGTGGGTAGGGGAGGAGCTTTGAGCTTGGATCAGCTGCTGGATACGTGGCCGAGTCGAATCCATGCCAGATCCAGGAATCCCACAGGTTGAAGACAAATGAAGAACAACAACTCAGATGGAACATTATGGTGAGTAGACATAACTTCTTTTTTCATGCTAGAGAATTATTCTTCCTCCAGTTTAAACTAGCTGCATTTGCTGACTTCAAGTAGTTATACTTGAAATCTTTATTCCTTGTGACATTTACATCTGCTAAGATTATTTGTGAATTGCAAGCCCTGTTTATCAAGCATCCAAAACTCATTTTCCACAGAGAAGTTTCCTGAAGAATATACCATTAATTTATGCCCAGTGCTTCAATAAAAGCTAGTCTTAACTACTGCATACGTTTACCTGTGCTGTATGACCAGTATTTTAGTCATCAGAAGTTTCTGCTTCATTGTGTGGATAAGAGTAGATGTTATATTGACATAATGTTGACCATTAGCAAGAAGGCTCAGCTGTTAATTTGATGTGTTAATGTGATTTGCTAAGGACTGAAAAGGAAATAAAAGATGCAAAGCAATGCCTTTCAAGATGGTTGTCTAATGTGATTGCCTAATTTTTATTACTTGTTGTTGCAATAAGTATGGCAAGTCTTTGCAGTTGATTCCCAAAGTATTTGATATTAGAACAGTGTCCATATCCATGGCCTTCTTCAGGAATTTTGCTCTAAATATTATCTGCTTTAAAGCCATATTTTCCTGTCTGAGTACACTTGCACAGCATTTCAGTCAGGATGTAGCTTGCAAGTCCATGTCTTCCTTCTGAATCACTGTGATTAAAGGTATGTTTCTAGAGGACGGACAGTCAGAAGTGTAATCTGGGAACTCTGCTTTTAAGTATTCTGTAGATGGACTTGTTTAATTTAGATTTGAAAGTTATGGTTGCTTGCCATAATCTTAAAACTCTGTTGGGGAAAAGGGTCCAGCTGCAAGGCAAATCCCTCTGTCAGTCTGTTTTTTCCTAATTCTTGAGTCTTTCACTTGGCTCAGAACTGGAGTAAGCTGAGAAGAAAGAATAAATTGTGAGATAAATGGAGATAGTTGGTAACCTGGAAGAACTTTACGCACAGAACATAAAACAGTAATGATGTATAGGACATCCACCTTACTATCCTGCAGATGGCACTCCTCCCTCACATGTAGCGTTAGGGTTAAGTGCCCATAACAATCATTTTCTTTTGGTTCAGACCAGCTTAAGTTATCATTTAAGATTGGAATGTCTCAAAATAAAACATTGGTTGTAATTACAAGACTTATGAAAATTAATCATAACTGTTGTCATTTATGATGCTTAATGACCTTAGTATTGGATGAACCTTGAGTCAGTGAATATCCATGGAAAAGATGAGTAGACATAACCAGTAATTGTTCTTATTCTTAGGATAACTAAACTGTTATTGAAAGACTGCATGTTGTTGTTTTATAAGATGTTTGGATTGCTATTAAATTATTATTAATATTATTAACATCTAAATAGCCGTTTTATTAACTGTGTATTCCACAGGTTGCAGTAAATGGAAAACACATACTACAGTATGGTCATCGAATTGCACTAAATAGAATAGACATTCTTGGAATATATGGCAAGGTCCAAATTGAAACAGTTGGATTTTTTTCTTCAAGTGTAAGTAATTATGTTTAATGGTGTTTTTGGTAATTAAAATGCTTTCTTACCAAAATATTGCAAGCTTTATTGTACTGAATTGACAAACTGATTCTTGAATGCTTTGGCACATTTTACTTTAGTATTTGATCTAAAGTATGTGTCCAGAATTTTTAATAGAGTATTATTTTTATAATTTAGTCACAGTTTCTATTTCAGTAAATGAAGGTAGTGTGCTGATTGTACCCCCTCCCTGAAAATAGAAACAAAAGTAAAATAGAAGCTGTTTTCAGCATTAAGAATCCTTTTGCAGAGAATGACATGGTCATATATACTGAGTGTAACACACAAATTATGTTTCCTTCATCCTGTTTATCAATGTCCAGAAGAGATGTTTGTAATGTGGATACATAGTAGATTTTAATTTATCTTTGTTAAGGTTTGATGATAATTTTCGACCTTGTGTGTTTTATTTATTTACTTTGTATATATATTAACTGAGTAGGTGAGTTGGTCTAGGGAAATTTTTTAGTCAAGGTCTGTACCAACATAGAACAGTAGAATTAAAGCCCCTAACTGGGAAAAGCCGAAAAGACAAACAAAAGAAGTTAGAATAAAAGCATTCAGCACAATATGCTGCTTTTGTGAATCCATACACATCTTAGCAGACGATGATAGAAAGCATAGAGGTACATCAGCATACACCATTGCAAAGGTAAGCAGTGGCATAACTTCAGTGCTTAAGCAGATTGCAGCAGGTGCATTCTAAAAGATGAGGTAGGATGTGTTACATTTGCTTTGACTCAGAGGCTACCTAGCAGTTTTGGTCTGCCATGTCTGCCTGCCAGCAGTCCTTCACCATTTGTTTAGCCCTTTTATTTCCCATTGGGCAACAACTATCTCCAGACCATTTATTCATGCAGAGCAAAAGGATGAAAGCTGATCTCAAGGCATTATTAGTGTTTCTTTTTTCTTCATAGGAAGCTGTCTGACATGGGTCTCGTCTCCTGTAAAGTGTTACTTTGTGGTCTATTGAGAAAGATAGAACATTTTTCTTTTAAGTAAAGTGTGTATTCCTGTACTTAATGTGGAGAGCTTCCTGGAGAGTGAAGAACAATGATTACGTTAATGAATTTTTTATCTGAGGAAGTTCAAAAGGAATGGTGCTCTTTCACCAGTTGATAGCTAACCAACTTTGGAGAAATTGATCTTCTTCTAGAAGATCAACAGTGTGCCTGAAAAAGGAACAGAGTCAAGAATTCTAGTGTCTCATTTTATTTGTTTATTTAATTTTATTTATTTTATTTTGAATTTGTTAATTGGGGTAGGACACTGATCCCACTGGACCTACACCAGACTAGGATAAACAGAATAGATACTTGACATTATATACAGAGTGATTTGACAAACTGCATTATATACATATATTACGTATAAGGTGGGGGGAAGGTCTTATTATTGATAAGTTTAACTAGTCTTGTTAGTCTTCTAACTAAGTTAGAGCTCTGTAAGCTTGGACACATCACGTAATTGATGTCATAGGAGTATAAAGAATTTGTTGTCTTTTTTATGTGTAGCACTTTTTATTTGGCTTATTTTAGAATGTAATCTACGTTTCCTTTGTGTTCAGGACTAACAAAGCCCAAGACCTTGAGATGTAAATGTTTTATAAATTTCTACTTTTCCTTGAGAATGAGCATTGCTCCTTTGAAACAAATTTTAAGTCTCTCAGAAACAAATGAAGGTAGTTAACCTGCAGTAATCACTTAGTGTAGTGGTTAATCCAGTGTTTCCAGTCTGAAGTTCATAAGCTGAACATCCTTCAGAATCAAGGTAATGGCTGCATTGGTTTTCTTTGTTGGCTAACATTTTCTAGCCACATTGACATTCCTTCTGTTGCAGGTCACAAAATCCTGTTAAAGAAAACAAACACTTTACCTACTTACCCTTTTACCTTTTTACTTACCCTTTCTGAGACTTCCACCATGACTTGCTGAGTTGCAGCTCAGCATGGAACAAATTTGCTGAATGCAGCACTGGTTGGACCCCCCCCCACACACACACAAAATAAGTAAATAAGCTATAAGAGCTTTTTGCAGGGGGTGGGCAACTCTTGGTTGAACAAACATGAAGAAAGGAAAAATCTTCCAAAAGAAAAGAAACACTGCTACTTCACACTTAGAAAATGCACTGGCAGTGGTTTTCTCTGGAAAACATTGATCAGGGAGTTCAGCTTCACCAAGTTGATCCTTGTGAATTTTCTCTTTGAGCAGCCCTTTGTGAAATGGATAACCAAGACAGTTGTGGAAGCTTCAAGTGAACTATCGCAAGTGTTGACTTTAAAGATTGCCAATGACATCTTCCTTTTTTTTGCAGAGCATGTTTTCATTATCCTCTTGACATTAAACGTCTTTCATTGTTGCAAGGCTTTCATTCTTCTTCTTTGGGTTTCTGTCTGCAGTTTGAGAAGGACTGATGAAAATATCTCAAGGAAAGTACCAGGCAAGAATTAATAATTTCAAAGCATTTCTGGAGGTATTTTGAAATGTCTGTAGGCTGTTAATTTAGCTTGTAACTTTGACTCACGGACACAGCCAGGGCTGCCAGAAGTACTTGACTACTCAACTTCACTTGAGCTAGGTCAGACATATCCAGGCAGAGACAAACATAAACCCTTAAATTGTACTAAATATTTGGAAAGGCGGTAAACAGGTGCTGGCATTTATGTGCCTTGGAGTTATTACATATTCTGTTTCCAGACAAGAAAAATTTAACATCCAGAGGGACATAATGGGTTAGTACTAAGCTAACTGCCCTTGCAAGACATTTTAAGCCTAGCCAGTTATCCCTTGTGAGACTCAAACCCTGCACCTTGTGTTTGTAAGGCAAACACCTTAACCATTAGGCCACCCTCCCAACCCTTAATAAGAAGTGCAGTGGTGGGACTCAAACCGTGAATGCCTACTCTTTGGGCTAACGCTCTACCATTACACTATTGTTATGTTAGGTTGCAAATTTTGCTGACCCTGACTGCCTTTGTACTCTGCTATACATCAAGGTTCCCACTTCATATACGGCTTTGAGATACTTTTACATCAGATTCTTACTGATAGGTTTCTGCACCTGTAGGTGCCAGGGCAAGATTAATGATGTTCTGCAACCCATGTGGCCATTACAAACCACCTGTACCAGCGAGTGCCTCAACACCATGGGTGTATATTACACACACACACACTCACACAAAGCTGTTCACTGATTTCCCCAGGAGGACAGATGTCATTAATGATTTTCACTTTCTGCATTTCATTAGTCTTTGGCAGACAATTTTATATGTTTTCTCACAAGTTACTTAACTAGAAGTACTTCTCAATACTATTTCATTTTAGAGTCTCTGGTCACAGGTGTAGTGAGGAAATGTCAATAATACCTAAAACCAAGAAGAAAAAGTATTATTGTGGGAATGCAGGACAGGGAAGGAGAAGGGGAGAGAAAATTAGAGGACTTAGGCCACTGAGGGGTCTGAAGGGGGACCAAGTACAGACACCAGGTGAGAGCCTACCAAGGGTGCTGAAAAGGCTTTTGGAGTTTAGATAGATCACTGACACTGATCCTGGGGGACTGGTGATAAGCAGTATTGGAACCTGTCTACCAGGGTTGAAAGAGCAGCAGCCAAGGACATTGCAGACCAATGAGCCTGACTTCAGTGGTGGGAATAATGCTGGAAGGGAAAATGAAGTTGGAATGACTGTTGTTAAGAATGCTGAGTTGTGCACATTCCATGTTTATGCTACCCATTTAAGTAAAAGATGCATCCCTTCTTGTTTTGCCTAACTGTACCCTGCTTTTCTAGAATTCCTGATCCCCTGTTGCCAAGCTACTTTGATATAATCTTCCCTCCTACAAACTAAAAAGTAATAACATGATATTGTTACCCTTATTATACCTTTCTTTTATTCTTAATTGCAACTGAAAGAACCTTGCCAGAAATGCCCTCATCCATATGAAACTCCCTTCCTTCTGAAGTCAGAACTTGTTCTAACTTCACCACATTCCGATCCATAGTCATAACTCACCGGATTTCAACAGTTCTTTTTTTATTGCAGACTTCCTTTGTCCCCCTCCCCCTGCTTGCACAGTCTCCCCTTCTGTCTGTTATCTCTTCTCTTTTCCTCTTTAATTATCTAACCTATTACTTCTGATTAATAAAAATGTACAGACCAAGTGTATCTGTTATTTTGCGTAGCCTTATTTGTATAATTTTGTAAATGTGAGCGTAACTGCTGCATTTATGTTTTTATTGTACATATTAAACGTTCTACATTTCTCGTAACTCTGACATAGACTGTAGCTGAGAAAACATCAGTTGACCAGGCTGCCCACCTAGTTAAAGCTATAAAAGTAAAAACAAAGTAAGCATGTATACATACATATATATATACACATACATACATATACACACGTATGCGTGTGTGTGTGTGTGTGTGTGTGTGTGTGTATATATATATATATATATATATATATACACACACACACACACACACACACACACACACACACACACACACACACACACACACACACGCACTTATATGAAATCATGATGTAAGCATGTATCGCTAATGATATCCGCAAAGTGTGTTTTCCAATCCCATTTGGAAGAGGAGATGGACCCATGTTAACCTCTTCCTAGGTCTTAATTGGGTGACTTTAAAGTGGTGATTTCTTCCCCCATACCTCTTAACCTCTTAGCACAAGAATAGTAGACAAAACCAAAACTAATGCAGGGACAAAGGCCCAAAATCAGGGACAGATTTAAGACATTACTCTTATAAACATTGTTAGAATGACAGATTTTGCATTAGCTTGCATTTTCTGAAAGATGTGAAGGCCAGAAAACCACAAATTTTGTGAGGAACAGAGCATGAATAAGAGACAAACGTGGACATTCTGCAAAATTTTGCAGATTTCAGCAGTATGCTTCCACTCCACTCCACTTGGCAAAAGCAGTATTATGTTGTGAATATTATGAGAAGTACAATTTACATAAATAGTCTATTGTTTGGTTAAGAAAAACAATGCTATGTTTTTTTTTATCTCATTGGTACCATTGTAGGTATGCAAGCCAAACTTTGAGGCTGGCTGATGAAAATTAACGGATTCACTTCATACTATCGAAATACTGAATTATCGAAATTCAGTATCACAAAACTGTAAAGTGGAATCCCCTAAACACCGAGCATACACAAAAGCGAAACACAAAACCGCGACCCTACAAATTCCCATCAAACACACATCACACGCTACAAAACACATACATACACCAGCATACATACCTCCCAACACATCCCTACAATAAACATAACACACACGCACACAACCAAACACATACACACACCTACCTCTAGTATATGCAGGGGGGCAAGCCCCCCCTGCACCCCCCCACACACCCTCCTACTTATATGTACTAACTCTGAGGTCACACAACACTCCAAAACACACACAGCCCAGCATTGCATATTCCACAGCCCCCCCCCCGCACAAACACACATCACATACACACAAACACCAGCACTCCCAACACTAACGCATTCACACTGCACAACACATACCCTAACCCAAACCTCAAACATCCCAACACACTCAAACACACACAAACCCTCCCCAAAACCCCAAAAACAGTACACTTACCTAACTCGCTGTCCGTACCGCGGGTTAGACATAACCCATTTGACACGGGTTGGCGGTTTCCGTCCGTTCAACTTTACAGGCTCGAAATTCTAAAATTCGATATTTTAGCATTTTGAGCATGTAAAGTGAACACAAATTAACACCTTCAATATTGTCACAATCATCTTCAGTGCCTTGAAATGTTTTAAGTTGCTAAGGTGCATATAAATCACATAAAAGGCTGCTGTATTAATTTATTTATTCTTTTACATTTTGATAAATGTATTCATAGCTCTCAAATGTCCAGATTTTTGACTCATATGTTTGTTCTGTTCCTCATAAAATTTGTGATTTTCTGGAAATCATTGAGGATTGAAGTATTAAAGAATGACATACATTTGAACTGTAGACTTCATTCACATCCTTCAGAAAATGCCTGCTAATACAAATTTTATTATTCTGTCAACTTTATAAGTTTTAAAGGGCAATATTTAAAATTTGTCCCTATTTTTGGCCCTTTGTCCTGCATTATTGTAAGCTTTCTCTGGATTTATTACACTAAGAGGTTGATAGGTATGGATGGGTTTTCAGAGGTGCAGTACATGATTAAGCAGTTCAAGTAACATGGTCCAGTGGTCCTATGTTCCTGACAGTCACTGTTAAAGCCCACAAGAGTTTTGAAACATAATTTGTTGCTTATCAAATTCCATCACAAATTCACTGCTGGTAGCTCCTGTAAAATGAACTTTTTTTAAACAAGAAACATCTTTATGATATAGGCAATCATATATTTGTATAAATGAAAACAAACCATCCTGACACAGTTCTGGTTGAAAAGTTATACATCACAAACCACGTTGATGCAATTGTAGTTGTAAACATTACACATCACTTATAATCTATCCATTCATTGTCGAACATTACATAACTCATTCAATTCCTGCCTTCTTTTGAACCTCATCCCGCCTCTGCATGTATTGTTCCCACAGTTCTGATTTTTTTCCTATGCAATTTGCTCCTACCCTTTTCTAAAGATCTCAGTTCCAATTGTTTTATCTGTGTTACTATATTCACTACTTCTAGTAAAGTTAGTTTAGACTTCAATTTCTATTTTCTAGTAGTTGCTTTTTTGGCAGTCACCATAATTATTTATTTATTTGTTTTACATTTGTTAACCGGGAGACTGGATACAGGTCCATTTTCAGCGGAAGCCCGGGGAGAAAAGCTCCACATGTGGATACATACAGAATAGTTAACAGTAGCAGTTTTTTTTTTATATACAATTACATATAGATACAAGTTATAGAATTACTGGAATACATACATATTTAAAAACTTTACAATATTAATTTTCTAGTTAGAACATAAACAGTTTTAGTGGTACAAGGCTGAGTAAGGTAGCATATCATTCAGTAGTACAATATATTTGAGTGAGATAGTTAATGTTTCAGACTTTTTAAGACTGTTTCTGCAGATAGCCAGAGAGTAAAGTGAATAGTGAGATGGTTAGTCAGGGTTTGTACAGGGGCACAGCCAGTGAATTTTTAGGTATGTTTTGAGACGTTTTAAATTGGATTTTAGAATGAATTGCTGTAAGTTCGGCAGGGAGTAGGTTCTAGATTTTACCAACAGAGTTGCAAAATAATGACTCACCTGCTAAATTTTTGTATTTAACAGTTTGTACCAGCATTTTATCAGAAGAGCGGAGTGTTTTTAGGTTGCTGTAAGGGTTGATTATATTTTTGAGTATGGGTGTGCTTTCAGGCTTATAGAGGACTTTGTGGGCTACTATTAATTGGTTATACTGCATTCGAGAGGGTAACTCTAGCCAGCCTAGGGATCGTAGGTTAAGACAGTGGTGTGTTCTATATGCCAAACCTGTGGCAAATCTGGCTATGTTACTGTAGCAGCTATGGAGTTTCTTGAGGTCAGATTTACTCAGGTTTGTATAGATTCAGCAAGGGCTTAAAATGTCTATGTAATTCTAATTCAGCATCATAGCTCAAAAAAATTCCTTAGTTACACCAATTTGCTCACCCAATAACTCTGACAAAGCAGTCTGCAGGGAATCTTTAAAGTCTGCCAACTCTTTACACTCCCAGAAATATGTTCCCAGTTACCTCTTTCTTCCCCATCATCCCTCCAACATTTGCTCTCTACCTGTGGAAAAATTATTTGGAGTCTACTTAGGGCATAAAAATACCTATGTAAATGCTTCCAAGTAAAGATCCTAAATCCTCTAGACCTTGTTGCATATTAGGGAGGCATACATATATCCCCCATTGTTTCTTTGTGAATTGCTTATCCAGTCTCACTTTCCAATCCTTTCTAACCTCCTCTGACTGATTCTTATAGGTATCATGCAATATTTTATATGTACTAATTATTCCTTTTTAATGGCAGCTTCTCTTCTAGATACTACTAAAAGCTCTATCAGTGCTGATCTTTTGTTTAGGATCCCCTGTTTCTTTCTCTTTGCCTATACTCTGATATCAATCCTTGATGAAGAAGGCAATCTCTAACCTGCAGTCCAAATAAATTCTCAGCATCTTCCCATTCTGTTACCTTTCCCTCTCTAGTTGTTTACTTCCAGTTCCTTGATTCCTTTGCCAGTTTTCTGCAATAAATTCCAGCCCCCTCTTACCTATTTGACTGTATCCCTCATTGCAGTCATCCCTATCAACAGAATCTCCTTTGTCCATTACCGTGTTGGTTTAGTTCTTAGAATTCTTTCTGCTACTTTATGAATATAATTTTATGTACAGTTAATGTTGTTCTCCTTAAAGGTCTGCTTCCAAAATCCCAGTCTCTCCTTGTTTCTTGAGCTTGCCCCATGTTTCATCATCATCCCTTTCAACTTTGAGTTGTAATTTTCTGCTTGTGCTATGTATAGGAGCCTTAACTGTGTTGCTGTGAAATACACCTTCATATTGGGTAATCCCAACCTGCCTTTTTCTGGTTTATCCCACTTGACTCTTGCAGTCTTTCCCTCCCAGATAAAATCCTTCAGCTCATTAATTACTATCCACAACTTTTCCTCTGGTTGATAAAAATATGCCTGGCCTGTATATAAGACTAAAGGGACTAAAAATTAACTGTTTGCATCTTACTGTCGATATCTGTATAATAGAGCTTCCATTTTTCTCTGTATTATCTTTCGTTTAGTCTCTTCCCGCATATCTTTAGCTGCCACACTGGAATCGTTTTTAATCCATACTTAAACATAATTAATTTTATCATGTCCCCATAAATATGGATATTGCTGAACCAGTTTGTGTGTGGGTACATAATTTACAGCTATTGCCTTTGTTTTAGCTTCATTAATTTTGTATCCAGAAAATATATAAAACTGTCTCAAAGTGTTCCTCAACACTGTAATTTCCCTTTCTGGTTTTGTCAGGTATAAAATAATATCCTCTGCAAATAGAGTTAGCTTTTTTAACTACCATGTCAATTATATCCATGGATTTCTGAGTCCCTTATTGTCTTTGCCAGTGGTTCTAAATATAATGCAAATAACAAAGGGGAGAGAGGGCACCTCTCCCTAGTTCCTCTGCTCAAGCAGAAATCATCAGAGAGGACCTCACCCACTTTAATTTTTGCCTCCGATCCCTCATATATCCTCCTAATTAGCCTTATATTTTTATCAGGGAATGTAAATGCTTCCATTGCCTTGCTCATAAAGTCCCAGCTTACTCTGTCAAATGCTTTCTATGCATCAGATCCAACAACAACAGTAGTATTTTGTTACATTCTGCTTCCCATCAGTGCTCTGTTAATGTTTTCAAATGTTTGCCTCCCCTCCACAAAACCACATTAACCCATATCTGTCAATGTTGGCATAACTTTTGTCATTTCTTTGGCCATTACAAACATAAACATTTTATAATCATGGTTTAGTATTGAAATGGTCCTGTATGAAGCTGGATTTGATGGATCTGTACCCTCTTTAGGTATTACAGATACCACTGCTTTCTTCCAGGATGTTGGTACTTCTCCTCTTAAAATATCGTTAAACAAAGTCTTCCAGAGCTTTAACAGTTTTCCCTCCTAGCTTCCAAACTTCCACAGGAATACCATTTATTCTTGGGGACTTTCCTGTAGATTGGTTATACATCACCATTTTATCTCATCTACTCCTATCCTGTTAGTAATTGAGCCTCATCTACCTCTAATTGTACGTTTTCTTGATTTCCATATTGCTCTGCTTTATACAGACTTTCATAGAATTTCCAAAATATTTCTAATACTTCTACAGGGTCTTTTGTTATCTTTCTCCTTGTGTTACCAGTGTATCGTATGTATTGAAGGTTTTCAGTGAGCTATAGTCATACTCGTAAAGCTACATTTGAACTGACTGTTTTGTACTGTGAAGTCTAAATAGGCATGACTGTTATATTCACGATACATTGGTAACACAGTTTGGCAGAATCAAATTTATTATAGGATATATTCTAAGCTGTTTTACACCAAGCCGTGGTTGGTCCTCTTTGGTCTTTGGAGAAATACTGCTGTTTTACTTATAGAGGACCTTTACCCAGTTCCTGCTTTTTTCCTGATAGTTCTTTTGTTATATTCCTTGTTGTAGGCTTCCTAAGCTTGGCGACAGCCCTTTCTGCTTTCTGTTGCCTGAGTCATTCTGCTAAAACTTTTTGTGGTCCACTGATTAGAAAACATTTGCTTAACAGCAGTCTTTCTAAATTCATGCATATTATCGAGGTAATCCCTTATTTTCTGTTTAGCATTCTGCACTTGCTCCTTTTCTTGTTCTATGAGATTCCTCCTATTTTGCAATACTTTAACATTTGTCAGTCCCTCTAAATAATTCTTGTTACTTCTTAAACATATCTCCTTTTCTTTTCACCCTGTTTTTAAACTCCACTTCAATATTATCCCACTTTGTAACTAAATTTTCTTCTCTAATAGCTCTTGAATAATTTTCACTACCCATTCCTTAAATTCCTTTCTTTTCAGCAGATAGGTGAGAAAGTGCCAGTGTCTCCTTTTTATTTCATTAACCTGTGTTATTATTTTAGTTATTAGTGGAACATGATTTGAAAAAGTTGTTGGGTTTGTATAAAGATCAAACAAAGTCCGCCCAAGTATGGATGTGGTGCATGACCAGAAAATAACTCAGTCCAGGAAAAATGAAAAAATGGCCAGCACACGAAAATCAGCACTTATAAGATTGTTTTTTTTCTTTGGTGACTATTATTAATCTATATAATAGTCATCAAAAAAAGGAGTCAGCAAGCCAATTTCAGCAAAATTGCCTTCATCAGTGCCTTGATGAAGGCAGTTTTGCTAACTACTTTTTTTTTTTGGCTATTATTAAATAATCTTGGCTGGGCAGCCACGGTGGTGCAACAGTTAGCATTGCCGCCTCACAGCAAGAGGTTCTTCGGTTCGATCCTCGGCTGGGGTGCTTTCTTTGTGGAGTCTGCATGTCCTGCCTGTGGTCGCGTGGGTTTCCTCCGGGTGCTCTGGTTTCCTCCCACATCCCAAAAGACATGCTGTAGGTTGATTGGCCACTCTAAATTGGCCTTGGTGTGAGTGTGCATGTGTGTGCCTTCTGTGGAAGGTTGGGCGCCGGGCTGGCAACTCAACACCGTAAAACTCCACTGCCAATCATGAGCGGACAAGGTGATCCGCTGTGGCGACCCCTAACTGGGAAAAGCCGAAAGAAGAAGAAGATTAAATAATCTTGGCTATTATTAAATAATCTTATTGTAGTGACTCTTGTGTGCTGGACGTTTTTTTCATTTTACCTGGATTTTTGCGTATCAAGGCCTTCAATTAAATGCACATGTTCCTGTCTAGCGTAGCCCAGTTTTTGTATCTTGGGGAATATGTAAATTCACTCCGAACTCCTATTACTGAATTAACATCTTCCATGCCAAATATTTTCAGAACTTTCTTCAAAAATCTACCCTCCTTTGTTATACTTTCCCTTCTGGACCCCCCCAGGCACATCTTCACTGTTGAAGATCAAATTCCAGTTCCTACCTATAACTAATATTCCTTGCTGAAAGCTGATTATTTCTCCCAGAATTTTCTTAAGATCTATTATAGCAGTTTTAGGTGGAATAAAAACACATGCCGGTGTAATCTTGCTCCCTTGCCAGTAGCCCCTTAGTATTACAAGCTGCCATTATTATCTTTCTTTTTTGTTCTTTCTTTGTTGTATTTATGTTTGAGACCATTGACATTTAAACACATTACAGAAAGCATCAATCATTTTCATGAAAAGTTGTTATTCCTACTTTTTATGTATAACAGCTTTTTTGTTAAATGTCTAGTTCCAGCTTTTGTGTTACGTGCATATACTGTTTGGCAGGTTAATGTTTTATACAGCCGATGTTCTTCGTGTTTCACTGTTGCAGTCATCACACTTGGGTTATCTGCCTGCAGGTAGCCCTCAGTCGGCCTGAATACTAGAGTCTTAGTATTTCTACGTCTGATGCTGTCGCGTCTTCCATGATGTCAGGTCGGCAGGAATATAAAACATGCAGCTTACGCCATTACATCAATCTTTCTTGCCAAGAAGGAGCCCGAAGCAGTAGTAGTTCAGAAGTGCCGGTCAGCCGCTACTTGAAATTTTATTTTACGAGTTTCAAACCTGAAGTTTTCTAAAGCTAAGTACCCTGTTGGGGATCCTTTTTTCTTGCTCTAACCGATGTCAGCTAAAAGTAGACATGTTGTAACATTTATAACGTTTGTGAATTGATCATACCAATAAAACTTGTCAAAATTTAAAAAAATACAGACTATCCTTGTTGGGATTTTTTATGCAGGGTTTCTTAGAATTATTTCAGACATACTGTTTAATTTTGTACAAGTAAAGACCGGAAAGCTTAGCAACTTTCTGCCAAATATCTACAGCTGCCTGGCAGTGTTTCTATGTGAGGAGTTATAACAAGTGACTGTGAAAGAAATGTTTGTATTTATCACAGATGGTGGTGGTTGTTGTGTCTTTCAGCTTTTCCTGGTTAGGGGTCGCCACAGTGAAACTCCGGTCTGCTAATGATTGACAGTAGATTTTTATGTGCCGAGTTGCCAGCCCTGGCGCACAACCTTCAACGAAAATCCTACCCTTTAGACAGGGATTCCAGAGCTTTAGACAGATGGGATAAGAAGGCATATACCTCTGCAACTCTTGCCATCAGGGCATTGAATTGCCAGTTTCATATGTTGAAGTACCAGCGACATATTATGGAACTAATTAAACCAAAAACGCTATTATTGTCAGACTGTGGAGAAAATAAAAATTTACAAGAGCTAATGCATTCTGCAAACCAAGTTAGTAAGCGTACTTTGCAGTGTAGCTTTTGATGCCTTAGAAGCATCTTGCAGGGCTGCAGTCACTGGGTCTGTACTGAGAAGGCACACTTGGCTGAGGGAACAATCCTTGCCAGATCATGTCAAATACAAATTACTAGACGCTCCTTTAAATCAGGACTGTTTGTTTGGCACCAACGCAGAAGTTGTACATAAAAAGATGGAAGAAAAAGCTAAATCTATGCAAACTGTCAAAGAATTCTTACAAGTGCAGCCACCTAGATTCAGTAGGCATTGGCCTTCAAAAAACTGGTCCTTTCCAGCCCCTGCCAGGCCTTCCCAGACCAGACCCAGAGGAAACAGGCCACCCAGACTACAGCCTCAGGGTATGCAGAGATCTATTCGAAACTCCACAACCGAAAACTTGTAACACAGTAAAATCCAACGAACCTTGAATCCTGGTATGTAAAAAAGTTCTGCTTTATTGTAAATAGAACCAACAATATCCACGAACAAACACGAACAACGACTAAGCGCTTTCACCCTAGATAATAGGGCATCATCAGAGTAATGAATGTTCACTACCATCATCCGTTATATAGGAAAGCATTTCAGTAATTTAATCATAATTAGTAAATTGAAATACATCAGTTTGTAATTAAATAGTTAATAACAAAAAACACTGTTGCTGCACACAGTCTGCAAACATACAAGTATGAGAAAACTGAATACTTGTTTAACATTTAAAAAAGCTTTTTCCTTCCAAAGTTAATTTCTACTTTCGTACTTTTGTAACTCTTGTAAAATTGATCGAAACAACAACTATTTTTCGTCGGTAGAGGCAAGTACTAGTAAAGATGGAAATGTATTTATTTTTTAAAAAACACAATGTCAATAATATAAAATGATCAGTGATAGTTAGACAATAATATGTATAATGTTAAAATATGGGAATATTAAAATTATATGAATTATACTTTAACCAACTTGAAATGTTAAAAAATAATAGTGTAAAAATATTTAAAAAAATACATATGTGGCATATGCTAAAAATTATGTGTATATATGAAATTTTATATATATAAATAAATAAAATTGATGTTGTCTTAATATTAAATAATTATAATCATTTATTAAATATAATAATTAAATGTAAAATGTAGAAAATAGTTGAATATGTCTTAAATATTTAAATATACAATGAATGAAAATAGAATAAATTTAGATGTTCTAAAAATATATTGTTTAATAAAATGCAACTATGAAAAAAAAATTTTTAAATGTTTTAGATAGTATAAAATATTGCTTCTAAATCTATTTTAATTTTAAATCTGATTTAATTAATGTTGAAAAATCAGTAGTTATGAAATAATAAATAATTAAATAATGAATTAAATATTAAATTAAATATTAATTTAATATTGTTTTATTTAAAATTGCTTAAGAAATGGTCTTGTATACTTAAACAAAAACATCCTATAAAAGGAACCACCTAAAACAAACATAGAAATGACCAAATGAATGGATGTATGTATAATTTGTAAAATTAGTAAAATTAGTAATAATGTGAAATGTAAGAATAACTATGAATATATGAATTATAAATATATAATGTAAACATATAATGTAAACATACACTTTAAAATATAAGGTGGTGTTGTGATACTAAAAATACAGTACTAGATAAATTGCGATTTAAGCTTTAATATGTAGAAATAGATATTTGTTCGTTAATGCCAGGCCACATTGTGGCATTCAACCTAAGTTGCCACAAACATTCCTTGGCCTCAATTATCATGTTTTCATCACCACCATTATATCCTTTGTTATATGTTCTATCAATGATAAAAAATAAAAATCTTTTAAAATTGAGACAATTGATACTGTGATTGTAAAGAGCACTAGTTGTTTTATGTTTTTTTATATCACGTAAATGTTCACTGATTCGTGTTTTAAGTTTTCTAATCGTTTTTCCTACATAAAACGCTTGACAGGCAGTACAGGATGCTACATAGACCACCATATTTGAATTACAATTACATGCCCCTGGACATCTGATGGTCTTAACATAGTTATAAATAGAGAGGTAGGGACCATCATTAATAAATCTACACACGTGGCATGCTCCACATTTGCTCATTTTAGATTTTTTGTGCAATTCATAATTAGTACATTGTTCAAACAGATTTTTTAAATTTCTACCTCTACTGAACGTTATTTTGGGTGTATTTCCCAAGATATCCATAAGTTCTGGATTTAGTTCTAAGACACTAGTCCAAGATTCATGCATAGCATTAACAATCTGTTGAGAGCAATGATTAAATGGTAGGATAAAGGTGTCGTGTCTTGTGGTTAGGGATTTCGTACATGTATTAGTTTTAAAGTCCAGAGAGATAATCGGTTTGTATAATGTGGACCTTTTGGTTAAAATTTCTCTACTAATCTCTTGAACAATATCAACAGGATATCCTCTGGCCAGAAACATATTTGATATAAAAAAACATAAAACAACTAGTGCTCTTTACAATCACAGTATCAATTGTCTCAATTTTAAAAGATTTTTATTTTTTATCATTGATAGAACATATAACAAAGGATATAATGGTGGTGATGAAAAAACGATAATTGAGGCCAAGGAATGTTTGTGGCAACTTAGGTTGAATGCCACAATGTGGCCTGGCATTAACGAACAAATATCTATTTCTAGCATATTAAAGCTTAAATCGCAATTTATCTAGTACTGTATTTTTAGTATCACAACACCACCTTATATTTTAAAGTGTATGTTTACATTATATGTTTACATTATATATTTATAATTCATATATTCATAGTTATTCTTACATTTCACATTATTACTAATTTTACTAATTTTACAAATTATACATACATCCATTCATTTGGTCATTTCTATGTTTGTTTTAGGTGGTTCCTTTTATAGGATGTTTTTGTTTAAGTATACAAGACCATTTCTTAAGCAATTTTAAATAAAACAATATTAAATTAATATTTAATTTAATATTTAATTCATTATTTAATTATTTATTATTTCATAACTACTGATTTTTCAACATTAATTAAATCAGATTTAAAATTAAAATAGATTTAGAAGCAATATTTTATACTATCTAAAACATTTAAAAATTTTTTTTCATAGTTGTATTTTATTAAACAATATATTTTTAGAACATCTAAATTTATTCTATTTTCATTCATTGTATATTTAAATATTTAAGACATATTCAACTATTTTCTACATTTTACATTTAATTATTATATTTAATAAATGATTATAATTATTTAATATTAAGACAACAACATCAATTTTATTTATTTATATATATAAAATTTCATATATACACATAATTTTTAGCATATGCCACATATGTATTTTTTTAAATATTTTTACACTATTATTTTTTAACATTTCAAGTTGGTTAAAGTATAATTCATATAATTTTAATATTCCCATATTTTAACATTATACATATTAATGTTAAGTTGTCAATCTCGCCTTCATTCTTGCTTGATGGGTTTGCTAAGCTCGAGAGTCACTTTTACCAGCTCGAGGCAGCCCCATATCCCATGATGCAAGGCGGTAAGTACCCAGATCTCGCTTTAACATGAGGTCCTCCTTTTACCAGCTCCTGGTAAGTGATTCACTTTTGAATATTTAAGCCCCTTTTTCTTAAAACCCTTAATTATTAGTTATTAGTTAATTATTTACATTTTGTGACAGAAAATCCCTGTCTTTTCTAATTTATTTTAGTCAAACTTTACCATCCCATCCCCTCCCTGTTAGGGTGTGTGTGTTTTATACAAATACCTTTTGGTATTTTATTTAAGTTAATTTTTTGACTGGTGTGTGTGTGTGTTTGTGTTAAGCACCATGTCAAAGGAGAGGGTCTCAGGTTTTAAGAAGTGTGACTCGTGCTGTCAGAAGATGTCTCTGACAGACGGTCACACTTCTTGCCTGTATTGCCTGGGGCCTCTTCACCTGCAGGACTCCTGTGCTATTTGTCATTCCTTCAGCCAGAGAGTCCTGCAGGAAAGACGAACAAACTGATCTCTTAGGGGCCTTCTTGGAGGGCTCTCCGGCTAAGTCGGCTCCATCTAAATCAGTTAAATCTTCCAAGGCCCAGGCTTCTGTGTCTAAGCCTGCGAGATCGCTCCGGCTGGAGCCGATTCTGGCTTAACAGCCTTTGGCACCGATGGCTATCGGTGCGAATCTGTCGACCGCTCCGATCGGTTCCGACACCCATGTGCATCGATGTCGGCTCCGATCGGCTCCGACACCGTTACTTTGGTGGCTGTATCGGCTCCGGCTGGAGCCGATCTTCCTGTCGGCTGTCGGCTCCGACAGGATCTATAGTATCGGCTCCAATGGCTCATTCCAGGAAGAGGTCGAGGTCTCCTTCCTTGGAGCCGATACTTCGCCGGCTTCACCTCTTCTTCGGAACGGAGCCATCGGAGCCGATCTTCAAGGTCATCCAGACTGTCAGATCATGACCTAGAGAGTGGTCAGTAGATTACTTAAGTCACAGGTACTGGCCCAAATGTTACATAGTCCGTCTCAACAGACGACTGTTGGTCCACACCCGTTACAGTTCCTCCTTCAACTCTACCCCAGAGCTTGGAGTTGGAGTCTTCGGAATGGTTACTGCTACGGCTGGAGGCGGATACCCCTTCCGTTCCTTCAGCCTCTACTCTTATCTCCTCTTGAGACCTTCCTTAGAGGGATTCGTGGTCGGGCTTCCATGGTCTCCTCCGAGGGTGAGTGGCATCGGACCCTTGTCCGAACCCGCTCTTCCCCTTGGAGCCTCGGCCTTGGTGAGCTCGGCTCCGACATCTGCCTCGGAGACTTCCCTTTTGGTGGTCCCTGGGTTCCTAGCTCTTGAGCGGGTTCTCTCGGACCTGCCTGGGAGGGAGCATTCGAGGTGATGAAGAGTGTACTGGCCACTGGTATCTGTCAGCAGTCTGTTCCCGTAGCTCCTCCCTCTATAGTACCTGTTGACATCTCTGCCACTTCTCTTGCTACAGGACCCAGAGATCCTCCCCCTCAGGTTTCCCCATTGGGAATTTCCCCTCTTCCGAGGATTCTCCTGATGTTTGGAGATCCTCCTAGGAAGAGGACTTGTAAGAGGAAGCATGTAGACTCCCGAGTCTGTCACTTGGATACTGACTTTGATGAGTCAGAGGGATCCCTAGATCCCCTCTGAGGATGTCTCCTTCTCAGACATCCTAGAACTCCTGAAACAGAGGGAAACTGGCCCACCAACAATCCCTCTGAGGATGAGTCAGTATACCTAGAGGCGTTTGGATCTCGGCCCTCCACCTCCTGGGTGTCTCCGCCTTCGACCCCCTTATGCAGGTTATTGCACGAAGGGCGGGCAGCTCCTGACTCTGTAGAGCCATTCCCTAGGAGGCCTTCAAAATTTATCACTGCCCGTGTGACAAGCAATTCCTCACTAAGGGTGTCCCGCTGATGCCATGGTGGTGGCTGCCACCAAAAGGAACTTGCAGATCCTTCCGTGCCCGTCCATCCTCCTAATAAGGACTCTAGGACCATGGATAGGGGATGTTTTCCTCAGCGACCTTTGCTATGCTCGCTGAATTACCTATGTCACTTCACCAGACTCCAGAGGGATATCCTTAAGGAGCTGGGTGAAGTAGTTCAGGATCCTACAGCTGCAGGGGCTCAAGAAAAAATTGCGCTAGGAACCCTCAATTCCATTGCAAACTCCTCCATGCGGCTAATATCTTATGCTGCGGATGGGCCAGGTGTGGCTCTTAGGCGCCAAGCCTGGATGCGGCTATGTGATTTGCGGATCCCTTTAAGGCATCCTTCACAAATTCTCCCTTTGATGGGTCAGCTTTGTTTGGCCCTCAGGTGAAGGAAACCTTGACCAGGTGCGAACAGGACGGCAAGACTCTTTCTGCTGTTGGAGTCCGTTTTCCACCCCTTCTAGACCTTATCCCAAAGGACAGAAAGGTGGGAAAATGTGGTTCCGTAAATCCCAAAGGAGTCACTTCACGTGGTCAGTTTACCCCTAGAGGCAGAGGGGTAACAACAACAGACACCGCTCTAGAGGCAGAGGGTCCAAAACCAGGGAAACAGGGAGCCTCTCTCTGACAAGCCCTTTCAGCATCCCTGAGGTGTTGCCCGGCTGTCCCTCCTTGGAGGCAGTCGGAAGATTATCACTGTACCCAGAAGCCTGGCATTCCCTCACTCAAGACAGATGGGTACAGTCGATCATATCCAAGGGTTACATAATTCCTTTCGAGGAAAGTCCCTTCCCTCAAGTTCCCTTCCAGGCGTACCACCGGTCTAAGGGAGGTTGCAGAGTTAGAAGTCTCAAAACTACTGCAAAAAGAGCCATTCAGCCAGTTACAATAGACCATTCAGAGCCGGAATCTACTCAAGGTTCTTTTGGTCCCCAAAAGACGGGAGACTGGAGACCAATATTGGATCTCAGCAGACTCAACAAGTCTGTCAGGAAGACAAGATTCCGAATGGTCACTCTTCAGTCAATTCTGCCCTTCTTACAGCAGGACAACTGGATGTGCTCAATAGATCTTCAGGATGCGTACTATCACATCAAAATTCACAGATGCTCCAGGAGATTTCTCCGCTTTCGGCTGGGGTCCAGTCATTTCCAGTTCAGAGCCCTGCCCTTTGGTCTCACTACAGCCCCCAGAGTGTTCACCAAATGCATGGCAGTGGTCACGGCTCACCTGAGACGTCAAGGATTCCAGGTGTTTCCGTATCTCGACGACTGGCTCCTGTCAGCCACCACCAGGCATCAGCTTATACAAACCAGGGATTACACAATAGACCTTTGTTCTCATTTGGGCATCTCAATCAACAAAGTCATCCTTATTGCCCTGCCAGTCTATTACCTTCATAGGCAAACTTAAACACTGTTCGGATGTCAGCTACCCTTACAGATCAAAGAGTTTCAGACATTCAGAGTCATGTCAGGATCATTCTGGCCAGCAAGAAAGTACAGGCCAGAATAGTTCTAAAGGTATTAGGTCTCATGGCTGCGGCCATTACTCTTCTTCCCTGGCTCGATTCTACATCGCCTTCTTCAGTGGATGCTGTTCACACAATGGTCATACCAGCAACTTCCAATGCGTCACCAGATTCTGGTGACACAGACATGCAAAGAGCATCTTGCTTGGTGGATCACATCGCCTCAGGTTCACCAAGGCAGGTACTTTGTACCCCCATCCCCGATAGCCACTGTCACCACGGATGCCTCCCTGATCGGGTGGGGGGGTCATTATCAGGGCAGGATGGTTCATGGGACGTGGCAGCCGTTCGAATACCATCTGCACATAAATGTCCTGGAGATGAGAGCAGTGCTTTTAACGTTGCAAGCCCTCAACGACTTTCTTCCCGTAGGGACAATTGCAGTCCACACAGACAACATGTCTGTAGTTTGGTATATCAACAAACAGGGCGGAACCAAGTCCTACCCCTTGTGTCGAAGCGCTCAGACTATGGCAATGGGCGATCTCCTCTCATCGGTTTCTGGTAGCAACGCATATCCCTGGGAAAACCAACATTGTAGCGGACAGATTGAGCAGAGCTATTCTCATGCCTCACGAGTGGTCTCTCAAGCAATCTATAGCGGAAGAGATTTTTCTGGAATGGGGTCGTCCATGTTGCGATCTTTTTGCTACTCCCCAAAACAGCAAATGCCCAGACTTCTTCAGCCTCTTCCTCTATCAGGCCATCCCCAAGACGCTCTGACCCAGGATTGGCCCCAGGGACTTCTTTATGCCTTCCTCCATTTCCTCTGATCCCTCAGGTGATCCAGAAAGCTACCGTTTTGAGAGCCAAATTGATTCTTATTGCCCTTACTGGCCCCGACAAGTTTGGTTCCCGTTCCTCCATCATCACCTTTTGGTGCAGCCGTGGCATCTGGACCCAGTGCCAGATCTTCTGATTCACCAATCGGGTCAGCTGCACCAGTCAATCCCTTCTCTCAACCTCACAGCATGGTTGCTCCACTTCCTTCCTTAGCCAGGCTTCCTTTGATCTCTAACCCAGTTAGAGACATCATAGTAACCGCTAAAATCCTCTACCAGGAGGATTTATACAAGCAAAGGGAACGTTTCTCTTATTGGGCTAAGGCCCAGAATATTGATCCTTTTACTGCCCCTGTTCAGGCAGTCCTGGACTTCTTAGCAGAGATTTTTCATGCAGGCTCCTCTTCTTCCACAGTCAGAGTTCAATTGGCTGCTATTTCCAATTTTCATGTCGGGATAGCAGATCATAATATTATGTCCCATAGGCTCTGCAGGGCCTTCTTGAAAGGAATTTTCCTACTAAAGCCTCCAATCAGGAATCCTCCTCCTCAGTGGGATCTAAATTTAGTGCTGACATCCTTGATTCTTCCCCTTGAGCCAGCTGTTTCTTGTTCCTGAAATATCTTTCTTGGAAAACTTTATTCCTAGTGGCTATTACATCTGCCAGGAGGGTGTCTGAACTTCATGCTCTTCGTTCGACCCCTATTTGGTTTTTCACAAAGACAGAGTATCTTTGAGAACTAACCCAACCTTTTTACCTAAGGTCGCTTCAAAGAACAATTTGAATCAATCCATTGATCTCCCTGTATTTTTCCTAACTATTCAGATAGAGCTGAACAAAAGCTACATTATCTTGATGTCCACCGTCAACTTAGATATTATTTGGACAGAACAAAAATTTAGAAAATCTGATCAACTTTTTGTTTCCTATGGATAATAAAAAGGCCTTCCTGTTTCTAAAGTGACCTTGTCCAGATGGCTTTCTTCGGTCATCTCTGAAATTTATACTCAGGGAAAACAGCTGTGCTCAAAACCTAAAGCACATTCAACTAGGAGCTTAGCTACTTCTACAGCTTTTCAAGCTAGACTTCCTTTGGACACTATTTGTGCAGCGCCACTTGGGCTACTCCTCACACTTTTGTTTCCCATTACAAATTGGACTTGGCCTCCAGGGACAGAGCCAGTTTTGGCTCTACAGTCCTCAAGAGTTTGTTCCATTGAGCCACCCAGGATAGAGGTGCTAGGCGGTCCCATCAAGCAAGAATGGCGAGATTGACAACTTAACATTAGAAGTTATGTACCTACCATAACGTTCCATGTTAGTTGTCTTCTCTCGCCTTCTTTCTCTCCTTCCCCTGGCCTGGACAGACCTTGTTATAAGAAACTGTTATGCTGAAGACCATTCAGACCTGGTCCTTCTTCCATCTGTAAGTTTTCTTTCTTCCTTTGGGAAGTATTTTATGCTTGGTGCTATTGCCCTTTGTCAGCAAACGAGATCTGGCTACTTACCGCCTTGCATCATGGGGTATGGGGCTGCCTCGAGCTGGTAAAAGTGACTCTCGAGCTTAGCAAGTGCCGAGTCGGCTCCGAACCCATCAAGCAAGAAAGAAGGCGAGAGAAGACAACTAACATGGAACGTTATGGTAGGTACATAACTTCTTATTTTCTAACTATCACTGATCATTTTATATTATTGACATTGTGTTTTTTTAAAAATAAATACATTTCCATCTTTACTAGTACTTGTCTCTACCGACGAAAAATAGTTGTTGTTTCGATCAATTTTACAAGAGTTACAAAAGTACGAAAGTAGAAATTAACTTTGGAAGGAAAAAGTTTTTTTAAATGTTAAACAAGTATTCAGTTTTCTCATACTTGTATGTTTGCAGACTGTGTGCAGCAACAGTGTTTTTTGTTATTAACTATTTAATTACAAACTGATGTATTTCAATTTACTAATTATGGTTAAATTACTGAAATGCTTTCCTGTATAACGGATGATGGTAGTGTTCATTCATTACTCTGATGATGCCCTATTATCTAGGGTGAAAGCGCTTAGTCGTTGTTCGTGTTTGTTCGTGGATATTGTTGGTTCTATTTACAATAAAGCAGAACTTTTTTACATACCAGGATTCAAGGTTCATTGGATTTTACTGTGTTATGCAGAGATCTAAACAATGGAGTGCCCCCACCTCGAAAACAGGGTGTGTTAAGCCACCCCCTTAAGGAAAAAGTCCACAATGACTTCTCAATTATCCGTCCCAGCCCTGGCCAATTATTTGTGGCCCTAGGAGAAAAACCTGCCCTTCATGCAAAAAACTGGATGTCCATTACTCAGGACCGATGGATCCTAAACATTGTATCCCAGGCGTACAAATTCTGCTTCCATTCACTGCCAACCCCAAATGGGTTTCCAGACCTTCCTCCAAACCAGTGGGCAGAGGCTCAAAAGCAAGTACTGTCCCTGCTCAATATCAGAGCTATTCAATCTGTTCCAGTAGAACAAAGGGGTCAGGGTTTCTACTCCAGAAAAGAGGGCTGTTGGCACCCAATCCTGGATCTTTCTGTCCTTAACACCTTTCTGGTGGTCCCAAAATTCAAGATGCTTACCCTGCAGCAGCTTCTCCCCATGCTAGCCAAGGATGCCTGGTTAGTCACTCTAGACTTAAAAGAAGCTTATCTGCACATCCCCATGAGGGAGTCATGCAGGAAGTATTTTCGTTTCAGGGCAGCATCTATGCATTATCAGTTCTCTGCACTTCCTTTGGCTTATGTGCCCAGAGTATTCACAAAGTGCCTGGCACCAGCCATTGCATATTGCAGAGAAATATTCACATTTTCCCATACTTGGACGACTACCTGATTCAGGCGGACAGTCAGGAATTGCTACTTCAGCACCTGGCATTTGTAAAAAACCTTCTCACTTCGTTGGGGTACACCATCAACGAAAATAAATCACAGCTGGTGCCCAGTCAAAAGATTGTATTCCTGGGGGTAAGCTTGGACACAACTTCCCAGATGGCATTTCTCACTTCAGAAAAACAGGTCTATCTGACAAATTATTTTAAACAAATGGCCAACAGAACCCAGCTATCTGCAAGAAAAATACTGCAAGCCCTAGGGTTCATGGCCTCATGTATTCTGCTAATTACATATGCAAGACTGCATATGAGGAAATGTCAGTGGTACTTAAAAAGTCTTTGGTGCCAACATTCTTAGGACCTGGAAACAGTCATTCCTATCATACCTTGTCTGAGGGCAGAGTTCCTTTGGTGGTCAGAAGCATGCAACCAATACAAGGGACTGCTTTTCATTCAACCCGTCACCGCCCAAACCCTGACAACAGATGCATAAGACTATGCAGGGGGGGCTCACCTGGCAGGAAAAATGCATTCAGGGCCACTGGAGCCCAAGAGATTCTCCTGCACATCAATCAAAAAGAGATGCTAGCTGTACAAAATGCTCTGACAGCCTTCAAATACCTAATCCTTCCAGGAAAACTGCTTATAAAAACAGACACCACCACAGTGCTGTGGTACATAAACAAGCAGGGGGGAACCCATTCTTACCCACTCTGGGTTAGCCATGGTCCTGTGGAATATAGCCTTGAGCAACCAAGTGCATCTACAAGCTCAATTCCTGCCAGGCAAACAAAATACACTGGCAAACGACTTAAGCAGAAATCTCTTAAACCCACATAAGTGGGAATTGGAGCCCAACACCTTCAACCATTTAATCCAGAGGTTGGGGACACCAGAGGTGGACCTCTTTGTCTTCCCTGAAAACCACCAGTTGAACAAATTCTGCACCAGGAACCCCTCATAGCAGGGCCTGGAAGGTGGGTGCCCTTTCCTTCAGTGGGAAAACCTCTCAATTTATGTTTTTTCTCCTCTGTCCCTTTTCTCCAGAGTACTACTCAAGATAAAACAGGACAGGCCAAGGGCAATTCTTATTGCCCCAGACAGCCATGCCAGCACTGGTACCCACTCTTACGCAGCCTGACAACAGTGCCACCCAGGCACCTTCTCCAGACTCCAACCCTGCTGTCTCAGCAGGAGGGACAGATTTTGCATCCTCAATTGCAAACCCTAAACCTTGCAGCCTGGCTTATCCCTTGAATTATACCACCAACAGCCCTCAGCAAACAGGTGCTGGACGTCATTCTTGAAGCCAGAAGGCCTAGTAGTAGGAAATCCTATGCTGAAAAGTGGAAAAGATATTGTTCTTGGAATCAGTCGCAAGGGAAGGACACAGCAGTGCCCTCCTTACCTCTAATCCTGGGTTACCTAGCAGAGCTATTCCACAGAGGCCTATCCTTCTCCTCCATTAAGATTCATGCCTCTGCCATCTCAGCTCATTATAATACTGAGCCACCTCTATTTTCTCACCCTCTTATCAAGCAGTTCCTCAGAGGGGCTAACAACATACGGTCCCCAAGGAGAGCACCCACACCTGCCTGGGACCTTAACTTTGTACTGGAAAAGCTCACGCTTCCTCCTTTTGAACCTGCTGCCTCAGCAGAGTTAAAATTCCTCTCTTGGAAAACAGCCTTGCTTTTAGCCATAACTTAAGAGTGTCTGAGTTACAGGCACTAATGGCTGTGGAAACTTTCATTATTTTCCATGCTGACAGGGTTTCCCTTAGGACTAACCTGTCCTTTATGCCTAAGGTGGTGTCCATTGTGGCTCTAAACCAGTCCATCCATTTGCCAACCTTCTTCCCTAACCCTCAGAATAAAGGGGAAAGGATCCTGCACTCCTTGGACGTGCACAGACAGCTCAAGTTCTACCTTGACAGGACTAAGCCTTTCAGAAAATCTGAGCAGCTGCTAGTCAGCTTTGCTACAGGGGCAGAGGATAAGGCCATTTCAAAACAAACCATTTCCAAATGGATAGCATGCTGCATCCATTTCTGCTACAAACAACATGGTAAACCTTCCCCACATGAGATCAAACCATATTCCACTAGGGCTACTTCCAGCTCTACAGCATTTCTCAGGGGAGTCCCTACCAGGGACATTCTGGAAGCTGCAACCTGAAGTTCTGCTCACACCTCCACCAAGCATTACCACTTACCTATCTTTTCTAAATCCAGGGGTGGATTTGCTACAGCAGTCTTGCAAGGCCTACTAGCCAGGCCTAACACTTCTTGACTGTCTCCACCCTTCCTCAGCTTTGGGAATCAATCCAAGTGTGATGACTACAACAGTGAAACATGAAGAACATAGTACAATTGTGTACACTTACCATAAGTGTAGATGTTCGAGTGTATTCACTATTGCAGTCCTGGTTTTCCTCCATCCAGCCCACTGGTTTGCCCTTTCTGTCTCTCCTCTCTATGGCCATTCCTAATGGCATTGGTATTTACTTTTTACTGGTGGTGTTCCCCACCATAAAATAGCTCCCTATTTGGGGGGCTCCTGACATTTGGGGCAAGAAAAACTGATGTAATGGCATTGGCTGCATGTTTTTTACTCCGACGACCTGACATCATGGAAGAACGAAAGCATCAGACGCAGAAATACTAAGACTCTGGTATTCAGGCCGACTGAGGGCTACCTGCAGGCAGATAACTCAAGTGTGATGACTGCAACAGTGCATACACTCGAACATCTACATTTATGGTGAGTGTACACAACTGTACTTTTCTTGTCATCTCCATTTGAGCCTGTCACATCTTTTTTTGTTTTATTAAAAGCCCTCAAACAAAGAACAAACACACCCCAGAACCCCTTAAAACCTATTATCTTTATAATAACACACAAAACTATGTATGACTTCAAGTATTAAAGTTTTTCCCTCCTGATAGGAACAAGTGTTCCAAACTGACAGCCACACATACAGACTTAAGATAACCTAAAAGAAAGGTTATCCACACTAAGATGCATTGGACAGCCTGTGCTTCTTCTAAGTGCTGTCTGAATTTGTCTTATCTTTTTAGCTCTCACAGCTGTGAAAATACTTGAATGCTTCAGAAAACATTTTCTCCAAACCATTTCTCTTTATCAGATTGTCTCCTAGAGAAATGAGAAACAGACACAAAACTGCCAAAATGCTTTTGATTTGTAGAAAAAAGCATTGTAATATTCTGTATTGTTTTTCATTTACTTGTTTTCTTTTAAAACTTGTTGGCTAACGCTAAAGGCCTTAACCCAGTCACTCCCCTATGCAAGAATGAGAAAAAGCATATGACTTTTTTCTTTTTTCATGCTCTTTTAATTTGATTTTTCCTCTTTTTTGAGAAAGAGAGAAGGGAGAAAGAAACAAAAACAGCTAACACCTATTTACATTAGTATCCCATTACACTTAAAAATAAGTGAGAAAACTTTACTTTATAGCATGCAAAGAAAATCATGAACATAAAACAACTAGTGCTCTTTACAATCACAGTATCAATTGTCTCAATTTTAAAAGATTTTTATTTTTTATCATTGATAGAACATATAACAAAGGATATAATGGTGGTGATGAAAAAACGATAATTGAGGCCAAGGAATGTTTGTGGCAACTTAGGTTGAATGCCACAATGTGGCCTGGCATTAACGAACAAATATCTATTTCTAGCATATTAAAGCTTAAATCGCAATTTATCTAGTACTGTATTTTTAGTATCACAACACCACCTTATATTTTAAAATGTATGTTTACATTATATGTTTACATTATATATTTATAATTCATATATTCATAGTTATTCTTTCATTTCACATTATTACTAATTTTACTAATTTTACAAATTATACATACATCCATTCATTTGGTCATTTCTATGTTTGTTTTAGGTGGTTCCTTTTATAGGATGTTTTTGTTTAAGTATACAAGACCATTTCTTAAGCAATTTTAAATAAAACAATATTAAATTAATATTTAATTTAATATTTAATTCATTATTTAATTATTTATTATTTCATAACTACTGATTTTTCAACATTAATTAAATTAGATTTAAAATTAAAATAGATTTAGAAGCAATATTTTATACTATCTAAAACATTTAAAACATTTTTTTCATAGTTGTATTTTATTAAACAATATATTTTTAGAACATCTAAATTTATTCTATTTTCATTCATTGTATATTTAAATATTTAAGACATATTCAACTATTTTCTACATTTTACATTTAATTATTATATTTAATAAATGATTATAATTATTTAATATTAAGACAACAACATCAATTTTATTTATTTATATATATAAAATTTCATATATACACATAATTTTTAGCATATGCCACATATGTATTTTTTTAAATATTTTTACACTATTATTTTTTAACATTTCAAGTTGGTTAAAGTATAATTCATATAATTTTAATATTCCCATATTTTAACATTATACATATTATTTTCTAACTATCACTGATCATTTTATATTATTGACATTGTGTTTTTTAAAAAATAAATACATTTCCATCTTTACTAGTACTTGCCTCTACCGACGAAAAATAGTTGTTGTTTCGATCAATTTTACAAGAGTTACAACGAAAGTAGAAATTAACTTTGGAAGGAAAAAGTTTTTTTAAATGTTAAACAAGTATTCAGTTTTCTCATACTTGTATGTTTACAGACTGTGTGCAGCAACAGTGTTTTTTGTTATTAACTATTTAATTACAAACTGAAGTATTTCAATTTACTAATTATGGTTAAATTACTGAAATGCTTTCCTGTATAACGGATGATGGTAGTGTTCATTCATTACTCTGATGATGCCCTATTATCTAGGGTGAAAGCGCTTAGTCGTTGTTCGTGTTTGTTCGTGGATATTGTTGGTTCTATTTACAATAAAGCAGAACTTTTTTACATACCAGGATTCAAGGTTCATTGGATTTTACTGTGTTATGCAGAGATCTAAACAATGGAGTGCCCCCACCTCGAAAACAGGGTGTGTTAAGCCACCCCCTTAAGGAAAAAGTTCACAATGACTTCTCAATTATCCTTCCCAGCCCTGGCCAATTATTTGTGGCCCTAGGAGAAAAACCTGCCCTTCATGCAAAAAACTGGATGTCCATTACTCAGGACCGATGGATCCTAAACATTGTATCCCAGGCGTACAAATTCTGCTTCCATTCACTGCCAACCCCAAACGGGTTTCCAGACCTTCCTCCAAACCAGTGGGCAGAGGCTCAAAAGCAAGTACTGTCCCTGCTCAATATCAGAGCTATTCAATCTGTTCCAGTAGAACAAAGGGGTCAGGGTTTCTACTCCAGAAAAGAGGGCTGTTGGCACCCAATCCTGGATCTTTCTATCCTTAACACCTTTCTGGTGGTCCCAAAATTCAAGATGCTTACCCTGCAGCAGCTTCTCCCCATGCTAGCCAAGGATGCCTGGTTAGTCACTCTAGACTTAAAAGAAGCTTATCTGCACATCCCCATGAGGGAGTCATGCAGGAAGTATTTTCGTTTCAGGGCAGCATCTATGCATTATCAGTTCTCTGCACTTCCTTTGGCTTATGTGCCCAGAGTATTCACAAAGTGCCTGGCTCCAGCCATTGCATATTGCAGAGAAATATTCACATTTTCCCATACTTGGACGACTACCTGATTCAGGCGGACTGTCAGGAATTGCTACTTCAGCACCTGGCATTTGTAAAAAACCTTCTCACTTCATTGGGGTACACCATCAACGAAAATAAATCACAGCTGGTGCCCAGTCAAAATATTGTATTCCTGGGGGTAAGCTTGGACACAACTTCCCAGATGGCATTTCTCACTTCAGAAAAACAGGTCTATCTGACAAATTATTTTAAACAAATGGCCAACAGAACCCAGCTATCTGCAAGAAAAATACTGCAAGCCCTCGGGTTCATGGCCTCATGTATTCTGCTAATTACATATGCAAGACTGCATATGAGGAAATGTCAGTGGTACTTAAAAAGTCTTTGGTGCCAACATTCTTAGGACCTGGAAACAGTCATTCCTATCATACCTTGTCTGAGGGCAGAGTTCCTTTGGTGGTCAGAAGCATGCAACCACAACAAGGGACTGCTTTTCATTCAACCCGTCACCGCCCAAACCCTGACAACAGATGCATAAGACTATGCAGGGGGGCTCACCTGGCAGGAAAAATGCATTCAGGGCCACTGGAGCCCAAGAGATTCTCCTGCACATCAATCAAAAAGAGATGCTAGCTGTACAAAATGCTCTGACAGCCTTCAAATACCTAATCCTTCCAGGAAAACTGCTTATAAAAACAGACACCACCACAGTGCTGTGGTACATAAACAAGCAGGGGGGAACCCATTCTTACCCACTCTGCGGGTTAGCCATGGTCCTGTGGAATATAGCCTTGAGCAACCAAGTGCATCTACAAGCTCAATTCCTGCCAGGCAAACAAAATACACTGGCAAACGACTTAAGCAGAAATCTCTTAAACCCACATAAGTGGGAATTGGAGCCCAACACCTTCAACCATTTAATCCAGAGGTTGGGGACACCGGAGGTGGACCTCTTTGTCTTCCCTGAAAACCACCAGTTGAACAAATTCTGCACCAGGAACCCCTCATAGCAGGGCCTGGAAGGTGGGTGCCCTTTCCTTCAATGGGAAAACCTCTCAATTTATGTTTTTTCTCCTCTGTCCCTTTTCTCCAGAGTACTACTCAAGATAAAACAGGACAGGCCAAGGGCAATTCTTATTGCCCCAGACAGCCATGCCAGCACTGGTACCCACTCTTACACAGCCTGACAACAGTGCCACCCAGGCACCTTCTCCAGACTCCAACCCTGCTGTCTCAGCAGGAGGGACAGATTTTGCATCCTCAATTGCAAACCCTAAACCTTGCAGCCTGGCTTATCCCTTGAATTATACCACCAACAGCCCTCAGCAAACAGGTGCTGGACGTCATTCTTGAAGCCAGAAGGCCTAGTAGTAGGAAATCCTATGCTGAAAAGTGGAAAAGATATTGTTCTTGGAATCAGTCGCAAGGGAAGGACACAGCAGTGCCCTCCTTACCTCTAATCCTGGGTTACCTAGCAGAGCTATTCCACAGAGGCCTATCCTTCTCCTCCATTAAGATTCATGCCTCTGCCATCTCAGCTCATTATAATACTGAGCCACCTCTATTTTCTCACCCTCTTATCAAGCAGTTCCTCAGAGGGGCTAACAACATACGGTCCCCAAGGAGAGCACCCACACCTGCCTGGGACCTTAACTTTGTACTGGAAAAGCTCACGCTTCCTCCTTTTGAACCTGCTGCCTCAGCAGAGTTAAAATTCCTCTCTTGGAAAACAGCCTTGCTTTTAGCCATAACTTAAGAGTGTCTGAGTTACAGGCACTAATGGCTGTGGAAACTTTCATTATTTTCCATGCTGACAGGGTTTCCCTTAGGACTAACCCGTCCTTTATGCCTAAGGTGGTGTCCATTGTGGCTCTAAACCAGTCCATCCATTTGCCAACCTTCTTCCCTAACCCTCGGAATAAAGGGGAAAGGATCCTGCACTCCTTGGACGTGCACAGACAGCTCAAGTTCTACCTTGACAGGACTAAGCCTTTCAGAAAATCTGAGCAGCTGCTAGTCAGCTTTGCTACAGGGGCAGAGGATAAGGCCATTTCAAAACAAACCATTTCCAAATGGATAGCATGCTGCATCCATTTCTGCTACAAACACCATGGTAAACCTTCCCCACATGGGATCAAACCATATTCCACTAGGGCTACTTCCAGCTCTACAGCATTTCTCAGGGGAGTCCCTACCAGGGACATTCTGGAAGCTGCAACCTGAAGTTCTGCTCACACCTCCACCAAGCATTACCACTTACCTATCTTTTCTAAATCCAGGGGTGGATTTGCTACAGCAGTCTTGCAAGGCCTACTAGCCAGGCCTAACACTTCTTGACTGTCTCCACCCTTCCTCAGCTTTGGGAATCAATCCAAGTGTGATGACTACAACAGTGAAACATGAAGAACATAGTACAATTGTGTACACTTACCATAAGTGTAGATGTTCGAGTGTATTCACTATTGCAGTCCTGGTTTTCCTCCATCCAGCCCACTGGTTTGCCCTTTCTGTCTCTCCTCTCTATGGCCATTCCTAATGGCATTGGTATTTACTTTTTACTGGTGGTGTTCCCCACCATATAATAGCTCCCTATTTGGGGGGCTCCTGACATTTGGGGCAAGAAAAACTGATGTAATGGCATTGGCTGCATGTTTTTTACTCCGACGACCTGACATCATGGAAGAAGCGAAAGCATCAGACGCAGAAATACTAAGACTCTGGTATTCAGGCCGACTGAGGGCTACCTGCAGGCAGATAACTCAAGTGTGATGACTGCAACAGTGCATACACTCGAACATCTACATTTATGGTAAGTGTACACAACTGTACTTTTCTTGTCATCTCCATTTGAGCCTGTGTCACATCTTTTTTTGTTTTATTAAAAGCCCTCAAACAAAGAACAAACACACCCCAGAACCCCTTAAAACCTATTATCTTTATAATAACACACAAAACTATGTATGACTTCAAGTATTAAAGTTTTTCCCTCCTGATAGGAACAAGTGTTCCAAACTGACAGCCACACATACAGACTTAAGATAACCTAAAAGAAAGGTTATCCACACTAAGATGCATTGGACAGCCTGTGCTTCTTCTAAGTGCTGTCTGAATTTGTCTTATCTTTTTAGCTCTCACAGCTGTGAAAATACTTGAATGCTTCAGAAAACATTTTCTCCAAACCATTTCTCTTTATCAGATTGTCTCCTAGAGAAATGAGAAACAGACACAAAACTGCCAAAATGCTTTTGATTTGTAGAAAAAAGCATTGTAATATTCTGTATTGTTTTTCATATACTTGTTTTCTTTTAAAACTTGTTGGCTAACGCTAAAGGCCTTAACCCAGTCACTCCCCTATGCAAGAATGAGAAAAAGCACACAACTTTTTTCTTTTTTCATGCTCTTTTAATTTGATTTTTCCTCTTTTTTGAGAAAGAGAGAAGGGAGAAAGAAACAAAAACAGATAACACCTATTTACATTAGTATCCCATTACACTTAAAAATAAGTGAGAAAACTTTACTTTATAGCATGCAAAGAAAATCATGCACTATCAGATTAGTACCATTAAGAAAAATAATGTTTTACTTACAGTTAACTTCCTCCCTCCTCTTCTGAGTATTTTTCCAAACATTGATGACATGAAGTAGCTTATATGCTTTAGAGACCTCTATAACTTTAACAAAGTCCCAAAAAATCCAATATTTCCATATTTTCTTGTTCTGTAATGTTTCACAAATATGCTTTGTAGTCCCACATTTGTCAGTTTTCAAGTTACTGGTTTAATTCTTGTTCATCTCCATCTCCCAAGTCCTGTCTCTGCTTCATTTCCAACATAGTCTCGATTCTTCTAGTCGACTCTTGTGTTTTTTTCCTTCTGTCAAACATTGGAAAAGATTTCACTGACACTGTTTCTCTGTGGTTTTTATGACCAGAATAGCAGCAAGCGGTATCTCCTGTTTCACAGCTCACTTTTTGTTAGACAAACGTTTGTATTCCTTCCTTAGCATGTACTTCATCAAAGAATGGTTTGTCCCTGCAGGGAAAAATATTTTCAAGATAGCTGGGTACAGCAGTTTGACTCTCATTCCTGCTTCTCGACATTTCGTGAATAATGTAATAAATTTACTCCTGTTCTGCCTGGTGTACAATGCATAGTCATTCTCCACAAACACTCTGTTGTCTCCCACTTTTAGTGCTTTGTCCTTTTGCCACAGTTTTGTCAGAATCAACTCATTCTGCTAGTAATATTGAATATTTACTATTAAAGGTCTATGTTGCTTTCTCATAGCCAGGTTTGAGGCATACACACAATATGTCCTTTCAATTAATAATTCCTGTTGTGGAATAACAGTCCAGTTGGTTATTTGTGCTTTCATAAAACTGATCTGTTCTGTTCCTTCCAGCTTTTCTGGTACAGCAGAAAATCTCAGGTTTTCTCTACATGCTCTGTCCTCTAATTCTGTTATTTTTTTTAACATTTCTTCTTGCATAGTCTCATATTCAGCCAGTCCTTTCTTCATTTTGACCTGTGAGTTTTGCAGTTTTTATCACCTTATCTGAATATCTGTTCAAAGCTTCTTCCATTCTTTCCAGCCTATTATTGTTTGAATTGATACACTCCATCAGTGTTTTGTTTATTTTAATCAGGTTTGTGTGCAGTTGCCTTATGCTTTCCTCTAGGTTACTGGAAGTCACATCTGGAGCTTGCACTGCTTTTTGCTGAACAGCTGCAGTACTTTTTAGTACTTTTCCCAGCCAGTGTTTGTTTGTCCCCTTTTGTAGCCGATTTTCCTTCATGTCCTCTGTATTTCTTTTTTCCTGGCATCCAGGCAGTGCACTTACTAGACAGTTACTGAAATTTACCCAGAAATGTAGGTCCTCCTAGCTTGCTCTGCTGAGTTTCTGTTTTCACAGAGCTATAATGAAGCTGTTACTCAGTGTGCAGTTATCTTGGAAGCCCCCCCCCCCCCCCGTGAAATGAACTTAATAGATTCATAAGACTGGATTGTTTGGGAAGTATACTGAGGTACATGTGTGATTTATTTGAATTACACCCAAGTCTGTTACCTAGTCCAACTCTGCAAGTATCTTGCAGAGATGTGAGGACTAGGAGTGAGCTGCTAACTTTGTGGATTGAATACAGAAGGTGTTATATAACAGGGAACAGAAGATAGTCATAAGGAGAAAATGACTGGCATCCTGCAGGAGTCAGTCAGCCCTTCTCAGTGTGATCATCCTGGATCTTGTACAGGGCATGAAAAAAAATGAATCAGTCTCTCTGCGTATAAAATGATGGTCAGGATATCAGCGACAGAGGAGGGAACTAAATATGTAGATGTCATTTTACCATACATTATAGCAGGTGGTATTTATTGCATGTTTGAGTTTTCATTAAGATATTTTGAGTTTGGATTATGCATGATAGTGTGTTTCAAGATAAAGTCATTTGCGCAGCCATAGTACCACTTGTAAAACTCATGCTTGGGAACTCTTGGGCAATAATTTGTTCAGAGTCACAAAAATTGAAAATGAAGTTGAGAATCGAGTCAAGCTGTGTTGGCTTTGCACATGATGATGCTCTGACTTTCACATTAGTTTGATTTATTCTGGAATTTCTAACAGTTTTTTATGAAAATGCCATGCAACTGAGTACTCTTATTAAAAGTATCAAAAAGTTAGAAATGTACTTATATACATGCTAATATTTTCAATCCTTTCAGTTTTTAGGGAATCCGAGCTTATTGTTACCTTTATCTCAGAAAATGGACGAAAAAAATGTAAGGGCACAGTTTTGATGTTTCTATAAGAACTGGACTAGTTTACCATTTTTAAAGTGTTAATGCTGTCAGAATTGTATTTGTTTTACAGAGCTTGTCACTTGAGAGCTAAAAGCTGGTAAGTGATGAGTAGATTTCTGTGGCTGCCTTAAATTGAATTGTCCAAAATTTGTAGTTTTGTACTCCAATTAAGATGAAATTGTGTGCATTGAAGTTGAGGGTGTTTTTGCCCCCACTTCTGGAAGAAAAGGAAGATGCTTGTCTTCTGAGTGCCAAAACTGCTAACTTGTAAACAGTGTTCATGCACGGAGTTTCTGGTTCATACACATTTGATTTATGGTGTTTGTGGTATGGCTGTCTTTGATAGAGAAACAGTGTAAAGCTGCTTAGGGCTTGTGCAGCTCTGTTATGATGACTGGCAGCAAAAAGAATAATTGTAAATATAAATGGGGACTAATGCTCTGGAGTGGAAAGCTGTGTTTGGCAGCAAGTAACTTGAGGAGTACAGTAGCCATCCAGTCACGCACACATCTGCACAGCTGTGCAGTTGAGAATAATGAGAAGGGCTATTTCAACAGTTTCACTTTTGGTTTGCTTATTATGTAGTATACTGTTTTTAAATGTATATGTTTACATTATATGTACATGTTAGATGCGTATTAAATTTAGATGTCTTTTTTTCAAAACTGCCTTGATAACGTATTGATGATCTGGATGTGTTGTCTGTAACTTAGGATGAAAAGTTCTGCATAATGTTATCTTCATTGTGCAACTTTGTTACTTTTAAAGTAAATTGATACAGTTTCTAATTTGTTAGTTATGCTTATTTATAATTAATGTTTTTTTTCTTGTAACTAAGTAAATAAAAAAAATTGAGAAAAGTACAGTTTGCTTCAGTTCTGTGAAAGCTGTGCATGCACATTGTAACAGCTGCTTTTCCCACATGCGTAATTGCGTTTATCATACACGCTATGGAAATTATGTAAACTTTTGATGTTAAAAAGTAGTAATCTGTGTGTAACATAGCATGTAATCAGTTAAAAACAATTTAGACTTCTAATTTCAAAGAATTTCTTTAGTTCACAGCATTATTGAAAACTTAATTTCCTACCAGGCAAGTCCATTTTAGCTCAAACTGATGTTCCATTGATTATGCAGGGTTCCAGTGGCCATAACTGTAATACTGTTCAAGCTGCACAACATGTTTAAACCTGATCTTGGAACAGCATAGGTAAGGAATTCTAGGCTTTAGCAACCTTGTACGAGTATAGACATTGCCTAGCAGATATGATAGGTTTATAGACAGAGAGGTGTTTTTGGTCACTGGTTCAAAGTGACTGATTAGGAAAATAGTTGTGTAGAATGTTTTTTAGTGCTAGAGAAGCAGATGGATGCTGGATAATTTATAGGTGGTAAGAAGCTATGTGTATGTTAGTTGATGAGGCAGTTCTAACCAATTTAAGCTTTTCAGTGCTATACAATGTGATCTGAAAGGGGTATTTGCTGCAGATTTAGCGACTTTGTTATAGCGTTGTTCATATTTTAATTTTTGTGAAGCCTGGAGGTTAGTAAGGAAGGGAGCGCCATAAGGAGGTGTGGCAGGATATAAGTAGTGGCAAGTGTAGTTTTAGTTGTGTCAATGAGAAAGATTTTGGCTCTGTAAAGCATCCCTAGTTTTTGATGAGTTTTTCTTTATGCAGTTTTTTATATGTAGGTTGAATGTAAGATTAACATCCTTTAATACCCCTAATAATTTCCTATGAGAAGTGACTTCAGTGGTTGTATTATCAAGAGAGAGGACTTTAATTTTTTTTCCTCGTGAGAGAGATTTGGGGGAAAAAGTAGTAGTTTGGTCTTTTTGGGTTGAGCATGAGTTGTGAGTTACAAAGCCATATTTCAGTGGCTGTTAAATCTTCCTGAGTAATTTTTTGGAGGTGTACCATGTTGTTAGAAGTGCAAATGAGAGTGGAATCATCTGCGTATTGTATTAAGTGGCCTGTTGTTTTGATGTATAGAGGGTAATGGTGAACATTTTAAAGAAGAAGACACCAAGGATAGAGCCTTGTGGTACACCGATGTTGACTGGGAGGTAAGAAAAGAGTGTAGAGGGCCATTTTACTGACTGAAAGCTATTGGAAAGGTAGCTTCTGAATCACAGAAGGGTGGGCTGAGGGAGACCTAGTGAGGACATTTGAAATAGAAGTTTGCTGTGACAAATTGTTGAAGGCTTTAGAAGGCTTTAGACAAGTTTAGAAATAAGGTAGAGACTAGTTTGCAGTTATCTGTAGTTTTATTGACAGTATCTGTATAGGTCAGAAGGGCAGTGCTAGTACTATGGGAAGGATGGAAGCCATGTTGTGTAGGGGATAGGAGTTCTTCCTTCAGGAGATAGTCTAGTAGTTGTTTTTAAATACAATTTTTGAGTATTTTGGTGAGGGGAGATAAGACTGCTGTAGGTCTAAAGGTATTAATGTCTGGTGAATGTCATTCTTTGTGCAGTGGAATAATGTGTGACTTTTTCCAGAAAGTCAACATGGGATTCCTAGATTGACCTAATTATAAGGATTGAGACAGGATAGGCAATGCTATCGGCTGCTATTTTTAGGTACTCGCTTGGAAGGTCATTAGCTGAAGAATACAGTTTGAGAGTAGTTTTATGTAGGATGTGGGCACAGGTTTGAAAGTGGATGTGGTGTTATGTGACTATTGGGCAGGGTTGGAATTAGATGTTGAGAAATCCTTGGTTAGAGATACTGTACTATCTATAAAACCAGAGTTGAACTGTATTGCAGATGTTCTTCGTGTTTCACTGTTGCAGTCATCACATTTGGGTTATCTGCCTGCAGGTAACCCTCAGCCGGCCTGAATACCAGAGTCTTGGGATTTCTGTGTCAGATGCTGTCGCTTCTTCCATGACTTCAGATTATCAAGGGTATAAAACATGCAGCCAATACCTTTACATCAGCCTTTCTTGCCGTGCGGTGCCCGAAGCAGAAGCAGTTCGCAATTGCCGGTCGGCTGACTCCTGAAATTTTCATTTTCAAGTTTCATACCTGAAGTTTTCTAAAAGATAAGTACCCTGTTGGGGATCCTTTTTTCTTGCTCTAACCGATGTCAGAAGAAATGAATAATTGTCTTGCCTGTGGAAAGCAAATACCTCATAGAGATTTCCATTTTTACTGCGCCACCTGTTTAGGCCCAGACCACGACGTCCCACACTGTCGGTTTTGTGCCTTGTTCAACGCCCGAAATGTCCTTCATCGGGCTATTTTTGTAACTAAATACTTTCGCTCTCGATCTCTGTACTCCGAAATGGCTTCGTTAAGCCATCTGACTACTGTTCTTCCGAAAAAAAACGTAAAGATAAAGACGGAGACAGACCGCATAGGTCCAAAACTGCCGACGATACTTCCGTTAAGCTAGTCACCAGTCCGCCAGTACTCAGTGAGGTGCTTTCACAGCCCTTGATAGCCTCTTATACAGATTCACAGGCCTCTGCTGAGACCCATTCGAAGTTCGGTATGCCGTGAGATGCTTCTTCGACTATGAACATGTGGATGTCTCTACCTTGGATGGGTCCGGAGCCGCTGTGCAGGCACCAGCTTTTGAGGGTGTATTCAGGCCTACCGATTTTCATATTAAACCGACAACTTTGTTTCAAACCAAATATACCGAATTCCTCAGGCCTAAAGTTCGCACTACGCCTAGGAAACCGATGACCAAAGTGCATTCTCAGGCCCACATGCCTCAAAAACAAATGATTAGAATGGCTGAAGACCTTATTACTTTAATTAGGGGAAGCCAGCCTTCCCCCTCTAAGAGACCTAGAACTGATTTTCCATCTGATTCTTCTGATCAGGAATTTGATATCTCCATTCCTTCTGACTACCAGGGCATACCCTTGTCTACCTGTGAGGATTCTGATACAGAGGATTCCATTCCCTCTGCTTCCCCTCCAGAAGACTTTTCTTTTGGTGAAACCTTGCATACCCATAGGGAGCATTTCCACTGGGAAAGCCAGGACTATTCTTAGTCCAAAAAGAGACTCAGGGAATTTTTAAACCTGCCTCAGCACAGGCCTCTAGCTATTACTCCTGTTCTGGAGATTGTAGATGATGTTTTCTTGGAATCCATCCTTACCCCGGATACCATGCCTCCAGCTCCCAGGAAACCTGACATGTACTATAGAGTACCTGACTCTCACAAATTTCTTTTCAAGAATCCTACTGCGGATCCCGAGACCATTTCCCAAGGACCGAAAGGCATTAAGGCTACTACTGCCAAAAATCCTATCCCCTCTGACAGGGATTCTAGGGCTTTAAACAGATGGGGATAAGGCGGTATACACCTCTGCTACTCTGGCCATTAGGGCTTTAAATTGCCGGTTTCATCTGTTAAAGTATCAGCAGCATATTATGGGGCTAATTAAACAGAAAATGATGTTGACTCCTGACTGTGCAGAACACAAAGATTTACAAGAGTTAATGCATTCTGCTGATCAAGTTGGTAAACATACTTTGTAGTGTGGTTTTGATGCTTTAGAAGCATCTTGCAGGGCTGCTGTCACTGGGGTCTGTACTTAGAAGGCATGTTGGCTTAAGGAACAAAACTTGCCAGATCACGTAAAAGCAATATTACTGGATGCACCCTTAAACAAAGAGCCCCAATTTGGCAATAAAGCAGAAGAAGTCCTCAAAAGGATGGAGGAAAAAGGTAAATATATGCAAACTGTTAAAGATTTCTTACAAGTACAGCCACCTAGATTCAGTAGGCATCAGCCTTCAAAGAACTGGTCCTTCCCAGTCCCTTCCAGGCCTTCTCAGTCCAAACCCAAGGTCAGCAGACCACCAAGACTTCAGTCTCAGATTATGCACAGATCTAAGCAGTGGGGTGCTCCCACATCTAAAGCAGTGAATAGTAAGCCACCCCCCTATGGTAAAATTGCACAATGACTTATCCTCATCTCCACCAAGCCTTGCTCAACTACTTGCACCTTAAGGAGGAAAGCTTGCCCTGCATGCAAAAAACTGGGAATACATTACCCAAGGAAAATGGGTTTTAAACATTGTATTCCTAGGATACAGATTCCACTTCCACTCACTCCCAACCCTAAGTGGATGGCCAGACCTCCCCCCAAACCAGTGGGCGGAGGCCCAAAAGCAAGTACTCTCTCCTCAACATCAAGCCTATTCAACCTGTCCCAGCAGAGCAAAGGGGACAAGGCTTTTATTCAAGATTGTTCCTGGTTCCCAGAAAAGAAAACTCCTGGCGTCCTATCCTGGATCTATCTATTCTCAACTTTTTTCTGGTGGTTCCAAAATTCAAAAAGCTAGCTCTCCAACAGCTGCTTCCTATGCTAGCCAAGGATTCCTGGCTGGCAACCCTAGACTTAAAAGAAGCTTACCTGAACATCCCTATAAGGGAATCTTGCAAGAAATACCTACACTTCAGGGTAGGCTGTATGCACTATCAGTTCTCTGCACTTCCCTTTGGCTTATCTACTGCACCCAGGGTATTCATAAAGTGCCTAGCTCCAGCCATTACATTTTGCAGGCACAGAAGCATTCAGATTTACCCATAATTGGACGATTGCCTGATTCAGGCGGAAAGTCAGGAATTGCTATTACAGCACCTGGCATTTGTGAAGAGACCTGTAACCTCACTGGTGTACACCATCAACAAATATAAATCACACCTAGTACCCTACCAACAGATTGTAGTCCTGGGAACAAGCTTGAACACAACTTCCCAGATGGCATTCCTCACTCCAGAGAAACAAATTTATTTGACAACCTACTTCAACCTACTGGCCACAAAAACCCAGCTATCTGCAAGGAAAATACTCCAAGCTCTGGGTTTCATGGCCTCTTGCATTCTGTTAATTCCATATGCAAGACTGCATATGAAGAAACTTCAGTGGTATCTAAAAAGTCTTTGGTGTCAACATTCTCAGGATCTGGAAACAGTAATTCCTATCATTCCTTGTCTAGGGGCAGAGTTCCTTTGGTGGGCAGAGGCCTGCAACCACAACAAGGGACTCCCTTTTACTCTACCCCCTGCCGCCCAAACCCTAACAACAGATGCATCAGACTATGCATGGGGGGCTCACATGGCAGGGCAGTGCATTCAGGGCAAATGGAACCCAAAGCAGATGCACCTGCATAGCAATCAAAAAGAAATGTTAGCTGTACAGAATGCCCTGACAGCCTTCAAATACCTCATTCTTCCAGGACAACTATTGGTAAAGACAGACAACACAACAGTTATGTGGTACATAAGCAGGGGTGAACCCATTCCTACCCACTCTGCAGACTAGCCATGGCTCTGTGGAACACAGCCTTGTGCAACCAAGTGCACCTACAAGCTCAGTTCCTGCCAGGCAAACTAAATTCACTGGCAGACGACTTAAGCAGAAATCTCATGGACCCACACAAATGGAAACTGGAACCCAAAATATTCAACCTTTTGAGGAACAGATAGGGGACTCCAGAGGTGGACCTGTTTGCCTCCCCTCAGAAGTATCAATTGAACAAATACTGCACAAGAATTCCCCACAGTCAAGCTTGGAAAGTGGATGCCCTCTCCTTTACCTGGGAAAGCCTCTCAGTCTATGCCTTTCCCTCTCTGCCTCTCCTCTCGAAGGTTCTACTAAAGATCAAACAGGACAAGCCAAGGGCAGTCCTGATTGCACCAGACTGACCACGCTAGCACTGGTACCCTCCTTTGCGCAGTCTAACAGTGCTACAACCATGGCACCTGCCTCAGAGCCCTTCCCTGCTGTCTCAGCAGGTGGGCCAGATACTGCACCCTCAGCTTCAAACCCTGAACCTTGCAGCCTGGCTAATCCCTTGAGCTCAACGCTAACAACCCTCAGTAAGCAGGTGTTGGATGTTATTCTTGAGGCAAGGAGGCCTAATACTAGAAAATCCTATTCAGAGAAGTGGAAAAGATACTGTTCCTGGAGCCAGTCTCAGGGGATGGGCACAACTGTGCTCAGCTTACCTCATATACTAGATTACTTAACAGAAATGCTCCACAAGGGCCTATCCTTCTCTTCAGTTAAGATTCATGCCTCACCCATCTCAGCTCATTATAACACTGAGCCACCCCTCTTTTCTCATCCTCTGGTAAAACAGTTCCTTAAGGGGCCAAACATTTAAGACTCCCCAGGACAGCTCTCACTCCAGCTTGGGACCTTAACTTTGTATTGGAAAAACTCACTGTTCCCCCCTTTGAACTGGCTAATACAACAGAGTTGAAATTCCTCTCTTGGAAAACAGCTTTACTTCTAGCCATCACTTCAGCAAGAAGAGTGTCTGAACTGCAGGCCCTTATGGCAGTGGAACCCTTCATTATCTTCCATGTGGACAGGGTTTCTCTCAGGACTAACCCATCTTTTATGCCCAAGGTGTGTCTAGTGTGGCTTTAAACCAGTCCATTCATTTGCCTACTTTTTCCCTAATCCTCAGAATAAAGGGGAAAGGGTACTGCATTCTCTGGACGTACACAGACAGCTTAGATTCTATTTGGACAGGACTAAGAATCTCAGAAAATCTGATCAGCTGCTTGTCAGCTTTACTGCAGGGGCAGAGGGGAAGGCCATTTCAATGCAAACCATTTCCAAATGGATAGCACACTGCATCCATTTCTGCTACAAGCACCATGGAAAACCTACCCCACAGGGGATAAAAACACATTCCTCTAGGGCTGCATCTACCTCTACTGCATTTCTCAGAGGAGTCCTTACCAGGGACATCCTGGAAGCTGCAACCTGGAGCTCTGTACATACTTTCACCAACATTACTATTTGCCTATCTTTTCTAAATCCAGAGCTGGATTTGCCACAGCAGTCTTACAGGGCCTGATTGTCAGCCCTAATGCTTCGTAATCTGCCTCCACCCTTCCTTAGCTTTGGGAATCTACCCAAATGTGATTACTGCAACAGTGAAACACAAAGAACATAGTACAGTTTTGTACACTTACTATAAATGTAGATGTTCGAGTGTATTCACTGTTGCAGTCCTGGTTACCCACCCTCCAGCCCCCTGATTGTCTTTGCTTTCACCTGTTCTTTTTGGTTTGGCATATCTTATGCTATGTGTATTTGATTTTTGCTGGGGGTGTTCCATACCATATAATTGCTTCCTATTGTGGGGGCACCTGACATATGGGGCAAGAAAAACTGATGTAATGGCATTGGCTGCATGTTTTATAGCCCTGACGTCATGGAAGAAGCGACAGCATCCGACGCAAAAATCCCAAGACTCTGTTATTCAGGCTGGCTGAGGACTACCTGCAGACAGATAACCCAAATGTGATGCCTGCAAGAGTGATTGCACTCGAACATCTACATTTATGGTAAGTGTGCACAACTGTACTTTTCCAGTGGTGAGTTATCAAGAGAGGGGTTTGGATTTAATTTTTGGTCGGGATGTAAGATTTCTTTAATGGATGTCCAAAATTTTTAGGATTGTATTTAGTATTATACTTAAAGTTATTATAGTGTAGTTTTTTGCTTTCTTTTTTTTTGCTTTTAGTATGATTACAAAGCATTCTGAAGTTTTCAAGATATTAAGGTAGTTTATATTTTTAAACAACAATGCCACATTTAAATGTTCAAGTAATAGAAAACCATTAGAGAATCACTACCCTTTTAAAGAGACAGCATCACTTTATTTAGCCTTGGTGAAAATAAAGGCTCCAGTCTCACTATCCAGGAATATTCCTTATTATTCAGGATACTACCCCAACTTAACTTATTACATAAAGCTAGATTAATCATGTCAATAGCAGTGAAATTAAACACAGCAGAAGGATATTTCTGGACATGTTATATAATGCATTAGACAGGCGGCCATTTCTAACGTCACTCATATGCTCAAAAATCCAAGTTTTAAGTTGTCTAGGCATCTGTCCTACATAAAAAGCTGAACATGTGCAAGTAGCTAAATAAACTACTCAGTCAAAACAGCAAGTACCAAAATAAAGGATATCAAAAACTTTGGGGGTATTCCTAGATGCAAACTGTTTTGTTTTTAAAACATACTTAACATGCAGAACAATGTCCACATGGTTGGCAACCCAACACTTGGATGCAATCTATTGCTCACTGTGTGTCCATTTTATTTATGTCTAACACTTTTCTTATAATGATTAAACTAATTACCAAGGGTTTTTCCTCTTCTGTAGGAAAATAAAGTGCAGGAACTAACTCGTATATTTTATCTGCCATAAGACGCTTGAAAAACCCTATATTACTACCATCTGAAGGGTACTGCCATGGGAGCATCTTTTGCTCCCATTTATGCTGATCTGTTGCTGGGTTTTCCTGAGGAGCAGATTATTTATGATGCTACTCATAATGTTTTTTTGGCATCCATAGATATATGGCATAGATACCTGGATGATTGCTGGCTTGTTTGGAAGTCTGGTTTAACTTATTTGGATGAGTTCATAGAATATCTTAATGAAAGTAAATGGGGTATACAGTCTAGTGTTCAATATGATCCCTCACAAATCATTTTTCTGGATGTTGCCATCTCAAAAAACAATGATGCACTTTAAACACTACTGTGCATAGGAAAAACCCAGAGTTTAACGCATTTTACATGCAACTAGCTGCCATCTCCCCACATTGTCCATAATATCCCCAAATCACAGTTTTTAAGAGTTCATAGAATATGTTCCTCAGATGTTGAATGTAAGATACAGGAACTTGATTTGGTTAGAAGATTTTGTGACAGGGGGTATAATTAGAAGGATGTTATGACCACTTGAGACTTTGTCCAAGAAGTTGATAGAACAGAGTTGTTGCAGTATAAAAAATGTAAATTTATGGATGATGTTTTCAGGCTGGTAACTAATTATGGTAGTAATGTAGGGTTTTTCAAGCATCTTATCCACAAATACTGGGACATCTTTATGGCAGATAAAATATCCGAGTTAGTTCCTGCACTCTGTTTATTTTCTTACAGATGAGGAAAAACTATTGGTAATTACTTTAATCATTATAAGAAAAATGTTCGACATAAAATGGGCACACAGAGAACAATAGATTGCATCCCTGTGGTGGGTTGCCAACCATGTGGGCATTGTTCTGCATGTAAGTATGTTTTAAAGGGTATATATTACAAGACCAAAGACGCATTCTTTCGAATGCATCTTGGTCGAACATAAAAGGCTGAAAATGCAAAATTTCGAAGTGGCTGTTAAGCAAATTCCTTCCCTGGGAAAGAATTTGCTTGGCTGCTTTGGTACTTTGCCATTTTTGGCACTGTAGTGCGGTCTCTGAGTTGGTATATTTAAGTAGGGGGGGCGCAGCCCCCCACTTAATGTAATGTTTGAAACTGTTTTTTATTTTTTTATTCTTTTTGTTGGAACAGCGATTTTTTTTTTCCCTTGGAAAAAAATCGCTGTTCTGACACTTCAACATTGTAAGCTTTTGCTTACATAGGGTCGATTAATCACCATTTGCTTTTCTAAGCGTCCGGTGATCTAATATAGACCCATTTTAAAAACAAAAACATTTACATCTAGGAATACTCCAGAAGTTTTGTATATCCTTTGTTTTGGTACTTGCTGTTCTGACTGCGTAGTTTTATTTAGCTACTTGCACATCTTCAGCTTTTTATGTAGGACAGATATCCAGACAACTTAAAACTCAGATTTTTTGAGCATATGAGTGACATTAGAAATGGCCACCTGTCTAATGCAGTATTTAAACTTGTCCAGAAACATTCTTCTGCTGTGTTTAATTTCACTGTTATTTACAGGATTAGTCTAGCTTCATGTAATAAGTTAGGGTGGCATGGTGTACTAAGTAATAAGGAATATTCCTGGATAGTGAGTTTGAGGGCTTTATTTTCACCAGGTCTCAATTAAGTGATGCTGTCACTTTAGATGGGTGGTGATTCTCTAATGGTTTTCTATTTCTTGTATATTTAAATGTGGCATTGTTGTTTGAAACGTCAACACTGATGAAGGCATGGAGATGTTCTTCATCTCACATTGCTGCAGTCCTTACATATGGGTAGTCCGCTGTCCTCGGTCGGCCCAAATACCAAAGTATTAGGCTGACATCGGTCAAGGCGCTTAAAACTGACATCAGGACGTCAGGGTACAAAGGCGCATGACCGACGTCATATCCTCAGTCTTTTTTGCCGCATGGTCCGATGCAGAAGCAGCGTTGCAAGTGCCGTTCGGCGTTCTGAAATTTTTCGAGTTCAGAGTTTCAGACCGAATCCAAGTTGGCTAAGTACCCCGTTGGGGAATATTTTGTTTTTTTCTTGCCTCAGTGTATTACCGGATGTCAGAAAAAGTGAATAACTGTATTTCTTGTGGGAAACAGATACCGCATAGGGATTATCATTCTTTGTGCATTCCTTGTTTGGGGCCTGAGCACGACGTTGTTGGGTGTCGCTTTTGTGCTAGATTCAATAAGCGCACTATTAAGCGAAGGTTAGATTGTGCTAGGCTGGTCTTCGGTAAGCGGTGCAATTATAATATGCCGTCGGACTCTCCGGCGCCCGCTTCTACAAAGAAGCGCAAAGACAAAACAGGTAAACCCAGGCAAGATGAGTCGTCCGTTCCGGACGCCAGTTCTTTAGAGGCTTCAGTGGAACCGGTGGTTCCGACGGAGACTTCTCTGGAGTCTCAGGGGGAGACTTTGATTTTGCAGGATGTGGCCTCTCAAGAGGCAGGTCAGGCTGAAGGGGCTTCTCAGGTTACTGTACTCCCCTCCCTTCCTAGGGTGGTTAGGCCCTCTCCTTCTGTTTCCAAGGCTTCTCCCAGAGGCAGGCCAGGTTTAGCTTCTGTTGGTGTAACTCCTAGTTCAGCAGGGTCTGTGCCTAAGAAGCACATGCTTAAAATGGCAGAAGATTTGATTACTCTGATTAGAGGTTCTTTGCCCCCTCTTGATAAGAGGCCTAGGGTGGAGCCAGAGTTGGGAAGTTTTGAGCAGGCTTCGGATGTTTCAGAGTCTTCGGCTGAAGACTTGCAGGAGTACTCTCCTTATTCTGATTCTGATGCAGATGATTCCACTCCTTCTGCTTCTCCTCCAGAGGATTTTTCTTTTCAGAGACACTTCATTCTATGAGGGAACATTTTAAGTGGGAAGGTCAGGACTTCTCTGATTCTCGGAAGAGGCTTAGGGAATTTTTGCTTTTACCTCAACATAGGCCCTTGGCTATACTCCCTGTTCTGGATGTTGTGGAAGATGTATTTTCAGAGGCTTCACTTAATCCTGATTCTCTGCCCCCTGCGCCTGTTAAACCGGATAGGTATTACAGGGTGCCTGAGGCTCATAAATATCTTTATAAGAGTCCTAGGGCGGACCCAGAAACTATTAGTCAGGGACCTAAGGGTGTCAAGGCCTCTGTTGTAAAAAATCCAGTTCCTCTAGATAAAGAGGCCAGAGCTTTGGATAGATGGGGAAAGAAGGTCTATACATCTTCTACCTTAGCTATGAGGGCTTTGAATTGCCAGTTTCATATGTTGAAATATCAAAACTTTCTTCTTTCTCAATTGAGGTCTAAGGTGGCTGCTCTGGCGGAAGGCATTGAGTGTAAAGAATTACAAGATTTGGTGCATGTCTCTGAACAGGTGGGTAAGCATTCATTACAATGTGGTTTTGATGCTGTGCAGGCCTCGTCTAGGGTGGCTGCCACTGGTTCAGTTCTTCGCAGGCACGCCTGGCTAAAGGACCAGAATTTATCTGACCATGTTAAGACAAGGATTTTGGATGCTCCTTTGCAGTCTGATGTGTTGTTTGGTTCACCTGTGGAGTCAGTCTTGAAGAAAATGGAAGACAAGGCTAAGTCTATGCAGGCTGTTAAAGATTTTTTGCAAGTTCAGCCTCCAAAGTTTAGTAGGAATTGGCCTGCTAAGGGGTGGACGTATCCTTCTTATGATTCTCAGTCTAGGGGTAGATCTAGACGTGGTAGGGGCAGAGCTCAGAGTTCTTTCAGACCTAGAACAGGGAGTTCACCTGCACAATCTTCGGGTGAGGGCAGGGGCCAGTCCTTTCGTAAACAGGCCCAATGACCTACTTTTTCAGCTGCCAGATCCTTCTTGCCTGGCAGCACCTTTGGGAGGAAGGTTAGCACTCTTCAAGGAAAATTGGATTTTGATTACCCAAGACAAATGGGTACTGGATATCATACACCAAGGTTACAAATTTTATTTCCATACCCTGCTTCCTTTCAAAGGCATGCCAGACGTTCCTCCTCAGCAAAGACTAGAGGCTCACAAACAAATTTCTCTACTACTTCAAATAGGGGCCATACAACCGGTCCCTCTGCCAGAAGTGGACCTAGGATTTTATTCTCGCCTGTTTCTAGTACCAAAGAAAGGGGACACGTGGAGACCAATTTTGGATTTATCTATCCTCAACACATATCTGGACATTCCCAAGTTCAAAATGTTGACGTTACAACAGCTTTTACCTCTGCTGGGCAAAGATCACTGGATGGTGACTCTGGATCTCAAGGAAGCCTACCTTCATGTTCCTATCAGGCTCACTTGCAGGAAGTATCTGCGTTTTCGGGCTGGGACTTCTCATTATCAGTTCTCTGCATTGCCCTTTGGCTTATCTACTGCGCCCAGAGTGTTCACGAAGGTTCTGGCTCCAGTGGTAGCTTTCTTCAGGCTAAGAGGAATACAAATCTATCCTTATTTGGACGATTGCCTGATTCTGGCCCAAGGAAAGGACGAACTTCTTCATCATTTACAGTATGTGATGGCAGTGTTAAGATGCCTGGGGTATTCTGTGAACGAAATAAAGTCCAGTCTAGTACCCTCTCAGGACATGTGCTTTCTGGGTGTGAGACTGAATACAGCATCCCAGATGGCCTTTTTGACCCCGGACAAACAAAAGAATCTTTCTCTTTACTTTCACCAATTGTCTCGTCAGTCCAGGCTGACTGCAAGGACAGTCCTACAAGCCTTGGGGTTCATGGCATCTTGTATTCTGGTACTTCCCAATGCCAAACTGCATATGAGGAAGCTACAATGGTATCTCAAAAATGTATGGACGCAGCACTGCCAAGATATGGACACTGTCATTCAGATAATACCTTGCATTCAAAGGGAATTTTTGTGGTGGGCTCAGGAATGTCACCTAAACAAGGGACTCTCTGTGACCCGACCAGAGGCGAGTCAGATTCTAACGACAGATGCCTCAGACAAAGCTTGGGGAGCTCATCTAAATGGAAAGTGGGTACAAGACACGTGGCCTGCCAGACTTCAACATTTACATATCAACTTGAAGGAGATGTTAGCAGTCCAATTTGCATTGATAGCTTTCAAGGATTTACTTCTTCCAGGGCAGGTGTTGATTCAAACAGACAACACAACTGTCATGTGGTACATCAACAAGCAAGGGGACGATTCATATCCTCTATGCAGACAAGCAATGATTTTGTGGGAGACTGCTCTCAGTTTACAGCTAAATCTTCAGGCAAGGTTTCTGCCAGGAGCACAGAACTCCTTAGCAGATGTGTTGAGCAGACAAATTATGGATCCCCACGAGTGGAAATTGGATCCTCATGTATTTCAGAGATTGACAGTGTTATGGGGAACTCCAGACATAGATCTGTTCGCTTCTCCACTAAATTACCAGCTGCCAAAGTTTTGCACAAAAAGGTTTCATCCAACAGCTTGGAAAGTGGATGCTCTCTCATTCAATTGGAGCAATCTTCACGTGTATGCCTTTCCTCCTCTGCCTCTCCTCCCAAAGGTACTCCTGAAGGTCAGACAGGACAAGCCAAACATGATTTTAATAGCTCGGATTGGCCTCGACAGCACTGGTACCCATTACTGAGAAGTCTGGTACGGAGCCTCCATGGCCTTTGCCTTCGATTCCTCACCTGCTGTCTCAGGAGAACAGTCATTTACTCAATGTCAAACTTCACTCTCTACATCTAACAGCCTGGCATATTCTGTTTTAAACCCTGGAGGGTCTCAGCTTCCACAACAAGTTTTGAATGTTATTTTGGAGGCCAGAAGGCCTAGTACAAGGAAAGTTTACGCAGATAAATGGAGGAGATTTTTATTTTGGAGTACAGCAAAGGACTTTGATGTTTCTAAACCTAATTTAAGTGTTGCTCTACAATACCTTACTGAGTTATTGGACAAAGGTTTGTCTTTCTCCTCTATAAAGGTTCATGCTGCAGCAATTTCTGCTCACTATGACTGTGACCCACCATTATTTTCTCATCCTTTGTTTAAGCAATTCCTTAGAGGGGCAAAGAATATAAGACCCCCACGTAGAGCTCCTACTCCTGCTTGGGATCTCAATTTTGTGTTGGAGAAACTCACTCTACAACCTTTTGAGCCTGCAGCAACTGCAGAGTTGTGATATTTATCATGGAAGACTGCTTTTTTGTTGGCCATTACCTCTGTGAGAAGGGTTTCTGAGTTACAGGCCCTTATGGCAGTTGAGCCTTTCTTAATTTTTCACAAGGATAGGGTGTCTTTGCGTACTAACCCTTCTTTTATGCCTAAAGTGGTTTCTAGTGTGGCTTTAAACCAAACTATTCATTTGCCTACTTTTTATGCAAACCCCCAAAATAAAGGGGAGAGGATTTTGCACACTTTGGATATACACAGACAGTTGCAATATTATTTGAGCAGAACTAAAGGGTTCAGGCAGTCTCAGCAGTTGTTTGTTTCTTTTGCTTTGGGTTCTCAGGGCAAACCTGTTTCAAAACAAACTATTTCTAAGTGGATTGGTTTTTGTATTGCTTTCTGTTATTCCCATCATGGTAAGGAGATTCCAGCTGGGATTAGGCCTCATTCCACTAGGGCTACTGCCACTTCTACAGCTTTTTAAGGGGTGGCTACTAAAGATATTTTGGAAGCAGCTACTTGGAGTTCAGTGCATACTTTCTCTAAGCATTACCACCTTCCACTTTACTCTAAATCTAGGGCTGGATTTGCCACTGCGATTTTACAGGGCATCTTGGCAGCCCCTAATGCTGTATAGTTTTGCCATCCTCCCTTACCTCTGCTTTGGGATTCTACCCATATGTAAGGACTGCAGCAATGTGAGATGAAGAACATAGTACAGTTTTGTACCTACCATAAATGTAGATGTTCGAAGATCCACATTGCTGCAGTCCAATTTACCCTCCCTCCTTCCCCTCTGTAGTTAGAGGTGGTGGTGTGGTTGGTGTTGTACATATTGTAAATATGGTTAGTGCAGGGGTGGTTGGTTATTTGGTTTTTTGGCTTTGGCCTTTCTTGTTAGGGCCTTCTGACATCTGGGGCAAGAAAAGACTGAGGATATGACGTCGGTCATGCGCCTTTGTACCCTGACGTCCTGATGTCAGTTTTAAGCGCCTTGACCGACGTCAGCCTAATACTTTGGTATTCGGGCCGACCGAGGACAGCGGACTACCCATATGTAAGGACTGCAGCAATGTGGATCTTCGAACATCTACATTTATGGTAGGTACAAAACTGTACTTTTCTGAAACTGGTCTGTTCATTAATGAAGTAATATTAAATAAATGATTTTACTGATTTGAAGTGCTGGCTGCTGTTGTTTGGATTTGTCATTTTGCCTTTGCACCTGGCTGTACCTGCACGGACTTTTGTATTCCATATTTTATATTTTTCCCATTCTTTTCATGCTTTTTTCCTGTCCTGCGTTAGCATTCTATTCGTTTTGGATAGCCAAATTGCATTATTTGTTTTTAGTCCCTTCCTTCTTGGAGGTGCAAGGCTATTTTAGTTGTTTAGAAAAAGTTGTATTGAATTCATTTAGAACATTGTCTAAGGGAAGGATTTTTAGGAAGTTCCAGTTAATAGATGATAGTGTAATAATGAACTTTTGTGGGTTAAATTTGGAAAGGTTGTATGCTGTTTTATAAATATGCTGTTTAACTGGATGTGTGAGATGTCTGATCATATAGACTGGGAGATGATCACTGAGACAGTCTGACATTGTACATTTGGTGGTGTATTTGCTAGAGTCAGATACTAGGATCAAGTCTAATAGGGAGTTTGAAGTCTTGCTATAATGTGTGTGACTATTAGTTGTGTGAAACTATGCAAGTTCATGCTAGATGTAGGAAAGTTTACATCACCTAGTAGTTTTTCCTTGTGGAAATGTTATGAATATCCAGTGTAGTATATCTTCTAGTATTGCTGTACTGTCACCAGGGGGGATGTAAAGGACAGTAATACACATTTGTAGTATATCTTCTAGTATTGCTGTATTGTCACCAGGGGGGATGTAAAGGACAGTAATACACATTTGTAGTATATCTTCTAGTATTGCTGTATTGTCACCAGGGGGGATGTAAAGGACAGTAATACACATTTGTAGTATATCTTCTAGTATTGCTGTATTGTCACCAGGGGGGATGTAAAGGACAGTAATACACATTTGTAGTATATCTTCTAGTATTGCTGTATTGTCACCAGGGGGGATGTAAAGGACAGTAATACACATTTGTAGTATATCTTCTAGTATTGTTGTATTGTCACCAGGGGGGATGTAAAGGACAGTAATACACATTTGTAGTATATCTTCTAGTATTGCTGTATTGTCACCAGGGGGGATGTAAAGGACAGTAATACACATTTGTAGTATATCTTCTAGTATTGTTGTATTGTCACCAGGGGGGATGTAAAGGACAGTAATACACATTTGTAGTATATCTTCTAGTATTGCTGTATTGTCACCAGGGGGGATGTAAAGGACAATAATACACATTTGTTTATAATTGTTTATTTTGAGGAAAGCAATAAGAAGCTCTGCGGAACTGAATTTTGGTACTGGTTTGCTATAAGGGGAAATGTGGTAGGTGTTGGGAAATGTTAAAGCAATACCACAATCTTTCCTCTTTATATGGTCATTACAGAAGATATTATAGCCAGGAGGCATAACTTTGGAGTCATTTATGCTGGGTTTAAGCCAAGTTTCATTAACAACGGGAATGTCAGGCTTATGTTGGGTAATTCCGGCTTGTATTTCAGCAGTTTTATTTCTTATGGTTCTAACATTTATTGCAGCAAAAATTAGATCATCAGTTTTGGGGATTGGCTGTTGTTGGGTTAGAGAAGTGTGTAGGAGAGAATTATGTTTGTGTTCATTGTGATAAGTAGGTCCAGAATTCGGGTGTATCTCCCCTCCTAGAACGATTTTAGTATATTGGGAAGTTATGCATGCTTTTTTTTTTTGAGAGTATTCTTGTACTTAGTTTTGGTTTGAGTTTAAGTGCAATTAATTAGCCTATATTTGGAATAAAGGTGAGGGGCAATATTAAATAGGTTTGTTGCAGTGTGTGGAGAGTGCAAATGGGAAGATTGGTTAGGTGGTTGGGACAGAGATGGAGAGAGATTTTTTTTCAATAAACATCTTTATTAAATTACCACATATGACAAGTAGTTTTACATTTATATAAATGAAAAACAAACAACATTGACACCACATTAGTTGCAACCATTGTACATCACAGACACCATCAAAACAACTGTAGTTACAAACATTATAAATCACTTATAATACCATAGTTATTGTCAGTCAAGCATTATATGGCTCATTCAAATCCTGCCTCTTAAACAAACACTCGTTCCTTCTCTGCATATATTGTTCATACAATTCCAATTTTTTTCCTTTGTAGTTTGCTCTATCCCTTTTTTAAAGATCCCAATTCCAGTTGTTTTATCTCTGTTACAATATTCACTACTTCTAGTAAAGTTGGTGTAGACTTTGATTTCCATTTTTTAGTAATTGCTTTTTTGGCAGGCACCATAATTAGACTCAGCAAGGCTTTACTTATGTCTAGGCAATTCCGATATTGTATCATAGCTCAAAAGAAATCATGTCTCCAACCCACTCACCCAGCATCTCTGACAGAGCTGTCCGCAGGGAATCCCTAAAGTCTGTCAGCTCACTATACTCCCAAAAACTATGTTCCCAGCCACCTCTTTCTTGCCCGTCACACCTCCAAGATTTGCTATCCATCTGAGGAAAAATTCTTTGAAGTCTACTTGGGATATAAAAATACTTTTGTAAACACTTCCAGGCAAAGATCCTAAATCTTCTAGAATTTACTGCATATTTGGGAGATATACTCTGTGGTCCTCCTTACCAGAAGAACAAGAAGCAGAATCTCCCCATCTCAGGTTCACTTTTTGTTGGATAAACTTTTGTATTACCTCTTTAGCATGTACTTCATCAAAAAATTATTTTGTCCCTCCAAAGAAGAAAACATTAAAGAAGCTGGGTACAGTAGTTTGAATCTCACACCTAAGTCTCGACATTCCCTGAATAGAGAAATGAATATACTCCTCTTCTGCCTGGTGTACAACGAGTTGTCATTCTCCACAAACACTGTGCTGTCTCCCAATTTTAGTATTTTGTCCTTCTGCCACAATTTTGTCAGAATCAAGTTATTCTGTTGGTGGGATTTCATCTTTACTATTAAAAGTCTAGGTTGCTTTCTTATAGCTAGGTTTGGAGCATATGCATGATGTGCCCTTTCAGCTAACAACTCCTGCTGTGAAGTACCGGTCCAGTTGCTTATTTGTGCTTTCATAAAATTAATGCAGTCTGTTCATTCCAGCTTCTCTGGTATAGCTGCAAATGTCAGGTTTTCCCTGTGTGTTCTGTCCTTTAATTTTTTTATTTTTTGAAACATCTCCTTCTGAGCATTCTTATGTTCAGCCAGCCTTTTCTTCATTTCAGCCTCTGATTTTTGCAACTTTATCATCTCATCTGAATATCTGTTTAAATCTTCTTCCATTGTTTTTCCAGCCTTTTGTTGTTTCTGTTGATGTACTCCAGCAGTGTTTTGTTTAATTTAACCAGGACTATATACAGTTGTCTTATAGCTTTCTGTAGGTTATTGGAAGTCATGTTTGAAGGTTTCTTTGCTTTTTGCTGAACAGCTGTAGAACTTTCCCCAGCCATTGTTTCTTCCTCACTTTTTGTAGCTGATTTTTTCCACCTCTTCTGCATTTCTTTATTCCTGGCATCCAGGCAGTGCACTTACTAGCCAGTTACTGAAATTGGGTCTATATCACAACATCGAACTTACAAAAGTTCGATCATTGTAATATTGAACCGTTATGTTCAAAACCCAACAAAATCGAAAGCACAGGACAGTGATTTTTTTCCCAGGGAAAAAGATTGCTGTTCCATGACAAAAAAACAAAACTTAATCTTAAGCCTAAACTGAAGTGGGGGGCTTCGCCCACCACATCCCCACAACGTGGGTGCCCCCCACACCCTCCCTACTTAAATATACCAACTCCGAGATCGCACCACAGTGAAGGAAATAGCAAAGCCCTGAAAATGGCCCACTGATTTTTTCCCCCTGGGAAAAAAAGTCGATGTGCCGTGGCTTCACTATTTTCCACTTTCGGACTTTAGGGCTCGATATGACAACGTTCAAACTTGATTTAGTTTGATGTTGTAATATAGACCCACTGAAATTTACCCGTAAACACAAGTCTACTGGCCTTCTCTGCTGAGTTTCTGTTTTCTCACTGGGAGAGCTAGAAACAAGCGGTTACTCCATGTGCAGCCATCTTGGAAGTCCCTGAGCTGGAGAGCTGTTGAGAGATATTATTGAGTCATGGTAGGATGAAAGATGGCACAGTAGGAAGAGAAGTATAGAGGATAAGCTGAAGAGCAGTATAGTTAAGTAACGGAATACATATTTCCACACCTTCAGGTCAAATTATAACTGAGAGCAATCAGTTTATAGCCAGTAGAAGTGGTAGAAATCAATTAACAAAGAGATACAGAGTAAAACAGGTTGTCATTTCCTGAGGCTAAATAACAGCATATGCATCATAGTCTACTGGTCAAGAAAAAGAGGACATTGGCCACTTAGTAAGAGGTCCTTAGATTACACAGACTATTTCACAGAGACTTTCAGTTACAGAGCAGACACAGCAGGGTTCTTCATGTTAAATGTGCTTGCATTATACAATGACAAAATTTTCTGTAAACTTACAGGAGTAGGGCCTTGTGACAGAGCTCCTGCAGTATCGAGGTCAGATGTAGTGACTGCAGGCTATAATACAATGGCAAAATTCTCAGTATATTTGTAGGAGTAGGGCCTTGTGGCAGAGCTCCTGCAGTATTGAGGTCAGAAGAAGTGACCACATGCTATTATACAATGACAAAATTCTGAGTGAACTGGCAGGAGTAGGGCCTTGTGGCAGAGCTCATACAGTATTGAGGTCAGATGTAGTGACCACAGGCTGTGCTCCAGTAAGGAAGATAGTGACTGGGTATAAGAGACGACAACACCATATGTCCTTATCTTCTCATGTTGCAGTATTCTTCACTTTAGGGAGTTGCTGCCTGCATCACCAGACATCAAGCCAGTATTCCAAAGTCTTGAATGCAGCGGTACGTGCAATGTTGCATGTCAGAGCCATAAACTGACTCTGGCTATATCTTTGACATCTGTATGTACCCAAATCAGAACTTTTCTGCCACAGTACATTTCAGATGTCCGATCGCCAGCTCCATTTATCTGATGTTTATTTGATTTTGGCCATCCATTCTTGACTATCGTTTCAGGCTGTTCCCATTCAGATAAGTACCCTTCTGGGGTTTTTTTGCTTATTTCTTGCCTGTTTCAGATGCAAGTCATCTAGAAAGGGAAAGTGCACTTGTGGAAGACAAATTCCACACAAGGATACACACGATAAGTGTTTATTCTGCTATGGGGCAGCTCACGACTACAAGTCTTTAGAGATTTGCCAGTCCTTTGTTCCCAAAACCCTAAGAAGCTGTTTGTCAGCTCTGAACCTCTATTTAGGGACTCAGCGACTTCGTTGCTTGGCATCCGGGATGGAATGAAGAGCGGGAACCTCCGATGAGCTGCCTAGAAAGAAGGCTAAACAAGTTAGGCCTGATGTCCTAGCTGCACCTCAGGAATCCAGTGAGGTCCTCAAGCCAGGTGTTAGCCCAAGATTTCTCTGGACTTCGGATACCACCCTGTTACCAGGAGCTGAAATGAAAGCCAGTGCAGCGGGTATTCAGAGTACATCCGCTGAGGCTTTACAACCATCAACTGCTGATGGTGAGAGGGAACCACGGCTCTTGGCGTCAGATGGGCCTTCTACCACCTTATCATCCGTTCCTACATCAGCATCCAGGCCCACTTCTGTACCTTTTCATTCCACTCCTTTAAAAAGGAAACAAAAGGAAAAACACAAGGCCCAAGATCCTACTCCAGCTTGGGAGACATTTTCTAAGTCCCTATTCAAAGCCTTTCAAGTACTCCAGACCCATATTTCCCAATCAAACCAACCACTTGCTTCACATGTAGAATCTGAGGAAGACTATTCCTCCTCAAATGAATCCTTGACATACTGCTCCCAAATTGAATCCCCTAAGGATTTTGATACCCCTGAAGAAAAAGAGGACCTCACTCCTGACTTTCCTGGAGAGGATTTCTCCTTTGGAGACACTATTTCCTTACTTAGACAGCATTTTAAATGGGAGGCCTCAGATGTGTCTGAGACTAAGAAAATATATTTTGAACTCCTGCAGATGGAGCAGCCCTCACCATCTGCAGTTCCTCCCTTACTCCCTGCTTTCCAGGATGCCTTCTCAGCTGCTTTCCAAAGCCCAGAGTCATAGCCTCCTGCTTACAAGAGACCAGACAGATTTTACAAAGTGTTTGCAAAGGAGCAGTACCTTTTTAAGAATCTGCCAGCAGATCCTGCTGTTATTGCAGTTTATGCTGACAAATCTTCAAGGCAACTACCTTCTTCTTCCCTTTTTTCCACTGATAAGGATAGTAAATTCATAGAAAGGTTAGGGAAGAAGGTATATACTTCTTCCACCTTGGCCATTAGAGCAATTAATTATCAAACTCATATGGCCAAGTTTGCCCTGAATTCCATGACCAAGGCATCTACTCTACTGTCTGACAGTTACTTAAGTCACTGCAGAAAAAAGGCAAAGACGTGCAGAGTCTAAAACACTTACTGGTGTCACCGGTTCCCAGGTTCCATAGCAGCTACCCCCAAAAACCCAGCATTGTTAAGAGGTGGTCCTGCCATTCCACTGCCTCTCATCCCAGGGGAAGAAGGCAACCTATGAATCCATCTGCTCCTAGATCATCATCCACCTCTACACCGTCATCCTTTTGAGTGCAGCCAGACCCAGATAGAGCTCCTCTGCCTAACCCTGTCCTTTAGCAGAAAACTACCACAGACAGATGGATACTCTCCATCATCAAGAGAGGATATTTTACGACTTTGTGGGAATCTCCACCTTCTGGGGGGGGTCCACAACCTCCCACCAGTCAACTTTCACTATTCCCCTCCATCCTGACACAACTTCTCTCTCAGGGCACTATAGAAGTAGTACCCAAAGAACAAATAACCAAAGGGTTCTACTCCAGGATGTTTTTAAATCCAAGAAAGAATGATCCTTGGAGACCCATCCTTGACCTATTCTTCCTCAACCACTTCCCCAAGGTACCAACCTTCAGAATGCTCACGTTACAGCATCTTCTCCCTCTCATTCCTCCATAAACCTTCATGGCTTCCCTGGATCTGAAGGATGATTATCTTCACATCCCTATTCACCCCACGTACAACGTCTTTGTTTCTCTGTGGGTTCCTCACATTTTTAGTTATCTGCCTTACCCTTTGGACTTTGCACAGCCCCAAGTGTATTCACCAAATGTCTAGCCCCAGTCATTGCACACTGCAGACTACAAGGCATACAAATCGGGTCTGTATTAGAACATCAAAGTTTCAGAACTTCGAATGTTCTAATATCGACACCTAGTAACCGAAAACCGATAAGACCGAAAATTTAGAACATCGAATTTTTTCCTAGGGAAAACATTTGCTGTTCCAAAACACATACACACAACACAAACACACCAAACAAAGAGCAATCCACACACATACACCTAAAATCTTACATCTAAACCTACACTAAACTGTACATACACCACTGTCTACCCACTTACCTTAACCCAAACCCTACCCCTAAGGTCTGTCACTATTGCACACACACCTCACCCTTGCCCTAACCATAACTCACCTATCCCACCCTAACCCTCACATCCACACAATCACACATTTACCTGAACCTGACCGTAACTTTCCACTGCAGAGCTGAAAATAGTGAAGTGACACTAACGGACAACCGAATTCTTTCCCTAGGAAAGAATTTGGTTATCTAAAACTTCTCTATTTTCAGCTGTCGCTTATTAGGTGTCGATATTAGAACATTCGAAGTTCTGAAACTTCGATGTTCTAATATAGACCCTACAAATCTACCCTTGCTTAGACGATCTATTGATCCTTCACCCTGTCTCAACATCTGAACTGGGTTTGTAGTATTCTACAAAGTCTAGGGTTCACTGTCAATCATTTAAAGTCCCAAATGACCCATCACAAGATCTTGTTTTCCTTGGGAGCAGGATAAGAACAGACTTGATGTCAGTCTTTGTCCCAACCCAGAAAGTAGACTTTCTCACTCAAATATTCCAATCCCGCCTACCACTACAATCCGTGTCACCCAGAGAATTTCTGAGAATCCTGGGATTCATGGCTTCATTGATCCCCATGCTCCCCCTACCCAGGATGCACATGAGAAAGTTTCAGTGGGTATTGAAAAATTATTCGAACCAACACATCCATCCCTTGGAAGCGAATCTTCCTCTTCTTCCCTGTTTAAAAAAGGAACTCAACTGGTGGATATCTACTATCACCCTCACTCAAGGGGTCCACTTAGAGTCTTCCACCCAAACAGCATCTTACACAGATGCATCTGACCTAGGTTGGGGAGCTGTCCTTCACAGTACCAACATCCAGCACAAGGAGTTACAGGCCCTTTACTTCGCATTTCAGGCTTTTCACAGGATTCATCTGCCAGGCACATTGCAGGTCATCACAGACAACATGACAGTTTTGTGATACATAAAGAAGCAGGGAGGAACAAAATCCTACCCTCTATTCAGTCGGGCAGTTCATATCTGGTCCCGGGCAACAGCACTACAGATGGACTTACAGGCAGTCTACATCCCATCAGAAAACAAAGTGATGGCAGACACCCTGAGCAGGACCTTAACACCCTCCCATGAATGGATGCTTCACAGGGAGATGTTTCTGGATCTAATTCACAGTTTGGGTATTCCTCAGGCAGATCTGTTTGCCTCCTCCCAGAACAGACAGATGCCCTCATTAGCACAAGGTTTCCCCATCCACAAACCTGGAAGGTGGATGCGTTCTCCTTCTCATGGGAGTGAATATTCCTTTATGCCTTCCCCCCATTTCCATTGATTTACAAAGTCCTCCTGAAAATACAGAAGGAAGGAGAAGGTCACAGTAAGCTGCCTGTCGGGCGCTAGAATCCGCCACATAACACAAGCACTCAGGTCTCTCAACAGCAGGTACAAGTACGACTCAGTCATTGTCCACGCTGGTGTCAACGACCTGAGACGTACCTCCTTGGACTACATGAAAAGAGACATTGAGGAGCTCTCTGATTATGTAGCCCAAGCAGGTATGACCCTGACCTTGAGCAGTATCCTACCTTCACCTAGAATGATGCCTCAATACAGGGATAAGATGATCAGCTTTAATAATTGGCTTAAATTCTGGTGTCATTCAAAGGGGATCCAATGTCTGTCTGCCTGGGATGACATGCTGGACAAGCCACGCTGCTTCGCAAGGGACGGCTTGCACCTGTCACCCCTGGGCTTCCGGATATTGGCAAAGGCTCTTGCCACCCCATAGTGCCTTTTTTAGGCAAGGCTCAAATTCTAAACCTACCACCCTAGAACACAAAAATGGAAAAAAACTAAGGGTAATGCTGCTCAATGCCAGAAGTCTCAATCTCAAGATGCACGCACTCGATGCCCTTCTCAGTATGGAGAACATCGATGTCTGTGCTGTGACAGAAACCTGGTTCAAGGCTCCTGAGAGCACCCCAGCACTATCAGGTTTCACCTCATATCATGCGTTCCGGCCCCAAAATCCGGACAACACCAAAAAAGGAGGGGGGGTGTCCATATTCATAAAGGACACCCACACCTCAAGGTTGGTGGCAATGCACGATGCATCGGAGACCATCCAGGTGCAATTAACCATAGGCAAGACTGCTCTGCAATTTGTAGCATGTTACAGGCCACCATATCAAACACAGGAACCTCACATGGCCTTCCTGAAAACACTGGAGGGGATAAATGTATCTCCAAACACCATCATATTAGGTGACTTCAACTACCCTAATATAGACTGGGAACACTACTCAAGCCCAAACTGTCTAGCCCAAAGGTTCCTGGAGTTCATAAACCCAAATGCCATGGAACAACTAGTCACCATCCCCACAAGAGGAGAAAACATACTTGATCTCATCATCACAAACATGGGATCACAATGTTCAACACCGGAAGTATACCCCTCACTGGTGAGATCAGATCATAAACTAATCTCGCTGGAGGTCCTCATCCCGCCCCCACCTGAAATAAAAGAGACCACAGTGAAAAACTTCACAAAAGCCGACTTCACACTTCTAAAAACTAGTGTGGTCTCCTTTAAGGCCCCTGAGCCAGTGGTAAACATTACTCAAACCGCTGAATCACTTACAATTGCCTTCTACCAGCACCTACAGGACTGCATGGATCAGGCAATCCCAAACAAAACTAAGACTCTTTGTACCAAAGGCAAGCATCCAGTCTGGTGGACCCCAGCCATAAACAAGCTCTACAACAAAAGGAGGAAGCTACTACAAGATAGAGCAAAATCCTTGAAAGGTAAGACACCTTTGATCATTATAAGTAAAAAACTAAGAGCTCTCATAAAATCATCCAAGGCTAACTTTGAGAGAAAAATCGCCAAGGACACAAAAGACAATCATAAGGCCTTCTTTAGCTATGTTAGAAACCTAGGAGGAAACTCCCAGATATGCTCAGAATTAGTCCAAAATGATGTGAAGATTACTGAACCTACACACATTGCCAACATACTGGCTGACAGGTTCAGTGCAAACTCCCCCCAAAAGGAGAGATATCTATACCAGAGGATTGTAGCCCCCCAAACATCTCCAACGCCCAGGTGAGAACTGCTCTCTCCAAGGCAAAAAACACAGCATCCATGGGACCGGATGGTATCCCCGGCTGTGTGCTCCACGAACTCAATGAGGAATTAAACCCGCAGTTAGGACAGCTGTTTAATCTTAGCATCACCTCAGGATACGTACCCAAGGAGTGGCGCACTGCGACTGTGGTCCCACTTCACAAGCGCGGTGCCTCCACCGACCCTGGAAATTACCGTCCCATTAGCTTGACAAGCCTTATCTGCAAAGCCATGGAGAGGATCATAATGGAACTCATAAATAAAGACATAGGGAACTTGCAGACTTTGGATCCAACCCAATTTGGCTTTGTCAAAGGCAGATGATGCCTTTTAAACTTGGTTGACTTTTTCGAAACAGTCACCAAGGCCATTGATGAGGGAAAGGCAGTCCATACAGCCTACCTCGACCTGGCAAAGGCCTTCGACACAATACCCCACTCAGGTATTATCAAAAAACTCATCAGCTTGAATGTAAACCCATACATCACAAGATGGGTTGCAAACTGGCTAAGTGACAGAACCCACAGGGTCAGAGTTGCTGGAGCCATGTCAGACTCAAAGCCTGTCACAAGTGGTGTCCCACAGGGCTCAGTCCTGGGTCCACTCTTGTTCGGCATCTACTTTTCTGAAGTACAAGCAAACACAGGAGGGTTATGGCTGACAAAGTTTGCAGATGACTGCAAACTGGGCCATAGTCGAAAACACTTCTGACACAGATATCCTTCAGAAGGGCCTCACAGAAACGGATAACTGGTGCCAGAGCCATGGCCTAAAGTTAAACGCCAAGAAATGCATAGTCATACCCTTCGGGAAAAACAAGGTTACCCCTAGCTACCATATAGGTGGCAATCCACTGAGCACAGAAAAAGACATCAGGGACCTGGGGACCCAGGTTGACACTAGCCTTTTGTTTGACACTCATGTTGCTAAAGTAGTCAGGAAAACCTTCTACATTGCCCACCTGATCATGAAGGGATTCACATCTAGATCAAGGGAGGTCATCGTCCCCCTGTACTCATCACTCATTAGACCTATGATTGAGTACAATGCCCCATTCGGAATGTATCTGACCCGACACCTGCAGCAGCTGGAAAGGCCCCAAAAGTTCCTCACCAAGAGGATAAAGGGTCTCAAAAATATGTCTTATGCTGCCCGACTGAAAGAACTCCAGCTCTATTCAGTCTCATACCGCTTGCTCAGAGGTGACCTGTGCCCGACATATAAGGCCATGTCAAACCCAGATTTGATGAATATGCTTCACCTCAAAAAATCTAGATCCCTCAGAACCACAAGGGCGGGAGACTTAAACCTTGACACGGTTATTAATAGGACATGCTGGAGGGACAGATTCATCACCCAGAGACTCCCTATGCTGTGGAACAAAATCCCGGTAAATGTGAGGCAGAGCACCTCGCTGGCCCTGTTCAAGAGGAATCTTGACCAATGGATGGGAGATCGCAGATATACCCCAGGGATTACTTCAGTGTCACTGCTTGACAGAGGCACAGCAAAATAATAGGCATAGTTTTTATTCAAACTAAAGGGGTGGCGAAAGCCACATATCTATGGGCTAGGCTTATAAATGCCCTTGGGCAGATAGCCTAGTATGAACCTATGAACCTATGACAAACCAGAAATCCTGTTGTTGACTTCCTTATAGCCAAAACAGCATTGATTTCCCCTAATTTTTCATCTTGCCCAGGGCAATCACCACAGATTACATCACCGCTACGACCTACTCTCACAAGACAAGCGGTCCATTATTCATCCCCACCTTCTCAATCTCAATCTGACTGTGTGGGTGATAGAGTTTTGATCCCCTTCAGGCACCTATATTCAGAGGACGTACTCAGTGTTCTGCAGGAGGCCAGAAAACCAATTACTAAGAGAAATTATTTATTTAAATGGAAAAGATTCTCCAGTTGGTGCTGCAAGAATAAACAGGACTCATCTAAAGCTTCTGTTCCACTGGTACTTTCCTACCTATGTGAATTGCTGCATCCAGGGTTGACTTATTCTTCAGTAAAAGAACATCTTTCTTTCATCTCTGCTTGCCTTTCCCTGACTCCTCCCCTGGCGTCCAGGCTAGATGTCAAGCTGTTTCTGAAAGGGGTCCTCCATATTAGGCCTCCTAATAAGCCCATTCCCCTACCTTGGGATCTTAACTTTGTGCTGGAAAAAACTCCCTTTGAGCCAGCCCATTCTTCCACTCTCAAGTGTACTTGGCAAACAGTCTTGTTAGTAGCTCTCACTTCTGCCAGGAGGGTTTCTGAGATACAAGCCCTTATGACCTCACCTCCCTACCTTGTCTTCCATAAAAAAAGGGTTTCCCTAAGGACTAACCCCTCCGTCATTTCAAAAGTAGTTAATGAGATCTCTCTAAATCAGGCCATTGACTTGACTGTGTCCTACCCTCAGCCACAGAACTCCTCAGAAAGAACCTTGCATTCCTTGGATGTTCATAGACAACTGAGGTTCTACTTAAGACCAAATCCCTCAGGCAATCTGATCAGCTTTTTGTCTCCTTTTATCCCAAGGCCCTAGGAAAGGCCGTGTCTAAACAATTGCCTCTAACATTTCTAAGGCTATTGCCTTTTGCTACTCCTATCATGGGAAACAGTTGGACTCATTTGTCAAAGCCCATTCCACCAGAGCTGCTTCCTCTTCAGCAGCTTTTTTCAAAGACATTGGTTACTCATCTCTTCTGGAGGCAGCAACTTTGTCCAACGTACATACCTTCCCCAAGCATTACAAATTGGATTCCATCTCCAAGGCAAGAGTAGGGTTTGCTAGGTCTATTCTGCAGTGTCTCATAGACTCTGCTCCTGCACCTGCCACCCACACCACTACCTAGAGATCTTTGGTACTCTCCCTAAAGTGAAGAATACTGCAACATGAGAATAGAAGGACATAAAATAGCTGTGTAAGAACTTACAATAACCATAATGTCCTTCTCTTCCATGTTGCAGTATTCAGTCCCACCCACCTACCCACTTTCTCTTGCCCATGTTATAAACTGGGTCCTTCCCGTGACTCCCCTGACTTCTGACCTTGTGTCTGGGAGGTTTTTTTTTTAACCTTTTACTACTCTTTTTCCTGAGGGCTATCTTTAAGTGGCTGCTAGTTCTGATTTGGGTACGTACAGACATCACAGATATAGCCGGTGTCAGTTTATGGGTCTGACATGCAATGTCGCACATACTCGTGCATTCAAGACTTTGGTATACTGGGCGGATGTCCAGTGCTACAGGCAGCAACTCCCAAAAGTGAAGAATACTTCAACATGGAAGAGAAGGACATCTATGGTCATGGTAAGTACTTACACAACTATTCTTTCTGCACATGTGAGCTCCTTACATTACCCTACCATAAATATAAATTTCATATTAAAGACCTGTAGGGGCAGAAACATATCTGCAGAGAACATGGATAAAACTTTCAGTCACCACCTTTTCCACATGTTTTAGCCCCTCCCAGTACTTCACCATAGATATATGAGATGCCCCACCTCTGGCCCAGAAAACAAGGAGCCTTAATCCTCACCACTAGTACCACTAGGGAATGTACATTGGAAAGATGACAGGTACACAGACAGTATTTCCAGATGCAGCTCTCTGCATCAAGTGCAATTTCCCTTAAGAGCACACAGAGACCACAGTCAGTCTGGGGCTGGTTTCTCCCTTTTTCTCCAGATCCTCAGTAAGACTCACCACTGGCTCAGCAATAGAATTGAGATCTCAGCTGAATGGCCAAGCCAAAACTTCCAGCACCCTCTCTGTCCAGCCAGTGCTTCGTGTTCCTGCCCAAGTAGCTGACACACACACACACACACACACACACACACACACACACACACACACACACACACACACACACACACACTTTGAGGTTTGATTTACACACACACACACACACACACACACACACACACACACACACACACACACACACACCTGGGAAAGGCTGGAACAGGTTTATTAGCTATGCCCCCTTCTGCCCAGACTATAAGATAGTTATTACTGTCACCAGCCAACTCCTTATCAGCTACTTTAAGGCCCTTAACAAAACAATCTTACTGTGCAATGTCACTAGCAATACAAATGATAGTTTGACCAAGAGCAAGACTGTTAGGAGTGACCTACACATTGTCACCAAATAAATATACAGATACTCTCAGAACTTAAATAGGTCTCACAAATATTAGCCACAATGAAAGGTTTAAATATATTTCATAATAAATACTAAAAGAACACAAAAATACTCTGTATATAATCACAGTAACATCAGAGTTCAAAATCCCATGAAATATTTAAAACAACATTGCAGGACAGTCACAAATAAAGAAAGAAAAACATCTAAACTAAGCTTTGCTATATTCCTGACTGTATCTAAGAGAATTACTGTACTCTACTAACTTACTTCAGAGAAAGCAAGGCAGATGTGATAAATGCGTCTTCCAGCTGATGTTGTCAGGTCAAAGACAAATACAGAATACTCACTCTCTCACAGAGTCTTCCCAAATTAATATGTTAGATATTACTGCTGGGAAACTTGTAAAATGACATAATTTCTTGTCATGTGACTTCAGTTTCAACGCTCAAAACAACCATTGATACCAGTAGCATTTAGCTTCTACCTCTAAAAATACACAGACAAGGGCTTTTCACTCAGAGCTAGGCAGATCCTGGAAGTCATAAAACAAATACCTGTCTACACATTTCAAAGCTAGTAATTATTTCACAATAGAGAAAGCTCTGTAGTATAGACAGTGTGACTGTTACTGCACTGAAACTGAAAGATAACATCATTTTATGGTCAAGCCATAAAGTAATTTAATTTCAGCTATTTTTCTGAAGTTTTGCATGTTAACCTGCTGTGTTCTAGTTTCCCTTGTTAAAATATATAAATGTAAACAGTTACAATAGTGTATATACATTTCTATTCTTTTCCAGTAGGGTACACTGTGGATACATCTTTAAGCTCAGTACTTTGCAAACCCTTTTCAATACACAGCTGTACAAACCTAGTTTGATTTACACATAACATACAGTTCTAATAAAGTTGTAACACAAGCATCTCACATGAAACATGTTGACATTCACAAACGACACATAACCATGTACAAAATTCCAGACAGCTGTGCTGGCAGTATGTCTGTTTGTCACACTTCCATATAAATCATGTTGATATTCACAAATGATATAATTATTTACAAAATTCCAGATAGCTGGGCTGGCAATATTTCCTTTCGTAACAATATGAATGATATGTGACGTAAAGACCTGAAAGTGTCTGAAACGTAACTTTAATAGATACTGACAACACTTCCCACAAATTAAAAAGTGTAAAATGACAGGCACTTACAATACCAACCAGAATGTTGTTGCCTAACCACCACTTCCCATTGTCAGAGTTCATCAGGGTGGTGTTATTTCTTCTCTGTTCACCTCCCCCGGTTATGCTCGTTGCTCTAGTCAGAACCACAAACAGCTCATGTAAAGCATCAGTTTTCCTGGAAGGACAAGCATAAGGCCTTATTAGCCACTTCCTGTACTGTTTTTGAAGGAAATACAGCATAATGTTTGTCTCCTTCATTCACCATGCTGGTCCTGACAGCTGAGCACTAACAGATATAGCCATTACTTTACATCTGTGTGAAATGGCAGTCAGCAAGGCATGCATGTAATGATTTCTGAATCTCAAGTAGTATAGTTTGTCAGTGCACAGTTGTGCAATGTGTAAAAGGTATATCCCTGATGCATGCCTTGGGAAGAAGCTGCATTCTTTGGCCATCTTGTGTGGCAGCATAATTAGGTGATTCTGAGCTATTCGTGATGTGTGGACTTCACTATATGTTACGCATCTAGTTATAAAACTGCAGAGTTTGACAAGACATTTTGAGTGCTGTCTAGTGCAAAGTTTCATAGTAATCGCACAGTTTGAGAGAGGTCTGTTGAGCAAAAATGTAAACCGGAAAGATCCCAGATAAGCCTGAGTCTTCATTGTGTGTAATACCTTAACTCTCCTGTGAAGGAGGCCTATGGAATATTTGCAAATGACTCCCCTTAAGGGCATTTAGGTGTTCCATTTCTATGGCTTCTGAATGCCTACTGACTTTACTTTTCAACCTTTTAAAATATTCATTAGTTCAGGTGTTTAAAGCCGAATTCCACTATCTGTAGACATGATGTTTCAGCCTTTTTATGGGCTGTTTGGTACACCATAAGTAGTTCAGCAATTCTGTGAGAAATCTCTGCTTATAAAACAACTTGATGCCCTTAACGTTAGGGTGACTGCAAAGTATCCTGAGTAACAAACAAAACATAGAGTGACTTTTTTCCCTTTTGATTTGATTGAATTGCATTTATAATTGCATTCATATGGTAAGATGTATTATTCCAGCTGTTTAAAGGCTTGCTTCAACAGCTGAGGCTGGTAAACTGTTACACAGACATCATAGGAGTCCCACAATGCTGAGATGAGCTTTGTACCTATAAGCTATAATTAGAATGTGTGCTTCTCCATGTATTACCCTTTCTCCAGTAGGTGTATTATTGTAAGTGTACATCAGATGTCCCCTTCATCTATCTAACGTGTGTTTGACCCTGTGATTTCCCAGGCAACATGTCATCACATCATGTGAGACTCCCCCTTCTCCTTTACATGCCAGTCATGCCTAACAGAGATTCAGTGCCTTACACAGACTGTATGGGAACCGAAGTGTGGTAAGTCCACCACCAGTATCATATACCTCTCTTAACCACTGTAGTTGTGTACAGGTATGTTATTTTTCTATAACTGTTACCTGTGTTTCCATAGCTGTCATCCTAACTGTTATTACTAGTATTGAGTATGAATATGTTCCACTGTTTTTGCAGCTTGTTACCATGAGCACAGGATGTGCTGGTAGGCAGGAACCTGATAACTTCAGTTTTCTGGAGAGTGAAGTCTTTCTGCAGACATTCAAGACCCATGGGTAGCAGGTTTTGGGGGGGGTGCTGACCAGCCTTTACAGAAGCAGATATGGCAGTCCTCCCTGACATGAGTGCTGAGGGTGGGAGCAATTGATCACAACAGGAATGTATTAGGTGTGGCACAGACATAATTAGTAGTGAAAGGGAGAAGGCATGTCGTATACCAGCTGTTATGTCAATCGCAGGTAATAGCCAACCAGGGACAACCACACTGATATACAAGGGCGAACTTCTGTTTTCTCTGAGTGGGAAAACAGATACAGTGGCAATCTTTGAAGGTGGGGATATTGGTACCGGGATAACTCAATCCCCACATGTGTAAGAGGATGACACACTAGGTTAGTGTGACATGCACCATAATGTCTTTATAGCAGTAATGTCTATACAGAGAGTAGGCTAACTGCATTGCCCCACTGCTTATTTAATAGGAGCATCAAGAGTACAGTAGCAGCATGATAGCAGAGGTAGTAGATGTATGTTTTTTCAGCTGATGTTTCACCCTTGCAATACATGTCGACAAGTCATATGTACCATATGTAATCATTTTCACTTTGATGTTTCTATGTTGTGCATCCACAGGGCAGAGTTGTGCACTGATGACCCATGCAGGGGCTATGACAGGACATATGGCTGTTGTCAGCACTCATGTCTGCATAGTTGTACCAGAATCATAGTCAGATGATGCAGTGGCACTGCTGTTTCCATCCTGGGTTTTCATACATCATTTCTACAGAGTGATCATACAGCCACACACACTTACGAACCAGTGGCTGTGTAGTCTGACTATTCACTGTCCAAGAAAGGGAAAGGACCTCCAGCAGTTGTGAGCCCCACCAGTGCTCCACTGTGGTTGCTGCAGATGAGTGCTTTCTGTCAGATGTGGCTATGTCCACCATAGAACAATCTTGCAGTGGTGCTAGATCCTGTCACGTATCACAGCTGACACCCAGCATGTATGCAACAGTCCTGATCGATCAGCAGGTGTGCAGGAGTATCGTTCAAGAGAAATCTGGAGCTACATAATCCTGCATGGAGCTGATTGTTACTTTGTGTGGCATTAAGAAAAGTGCTGCACTTTCAGCAGCTCTTTGATGACATGAAGTCCAGAAACATTGTAGTGATTTGTCTTATAAGGTCTGTGAAGGTATGCACCTGTTTTCATTGCCATCTCCATGTGGAGGATTTTCAGAGCCTTAATTACTGCCCATACTGACAGCATTGTTCATGGTTAGAGCTGATCATTTTTGGGGGCTGTTGCAGAGTGTACAGTCAGCACCATAATCTGGAAGTGTATAACAGTTTGCCACTCCTCCTCATGGGGGACAATGGTACTCAGCCTGCATTGACAGGAACATATTATAGCAGAAGTCATTTATGCAGATATTGGCAACTTAACAGATCAAGACGCCAATCAGTCTGATTTTGGAAGGACAGGTCTTGTCTCCTGACCTGGTAAGTTTCTTTGAAAAGGCAATAGAGTCTATGGGCAGTGATTATTCTGTGCATGCTGCATATCTCAACATGGCCAAAGGCTTTGATACTATCCCCATGCTGGTATTGTGGAAGAATTAGACAGACTTAATGTAAGTCATTGTGTTGTCCAGTGGATTGAAAATTGGCTGTCCAACACATCTCAGCTTGTGAAAGTTGCTGGTATTTTCTGTCTGGGCATATAGTTGTAATCAGTGGGATACCATAGGGATAAGTACTGAGCCTTCAACAGTTTGGCATTTATTTTTGCATACATCCAAGCCAGTATCCCAGAAGTGGAGTTGACCACGTTTGCTGATGAATGCATGAGTTGGACACTGTTATCTACTCATCGTCTGATGCTAGACAATTCCAGCAAAAACTGGAATATGCACATACCTGGTGCACTGAAAATGATCTTAAGCTAAATGCAAAAAAGTGCAGCACAGTAGCAGCTGGCAAAAAAGAAATTATTCCTCCTCATGGAACTTCTTTTCAGATAGATATGGTCATAAGAGACTTGGGTACTTATGTGGACAACTCTTTCTTGTTCAGTCATCATGTTTCTGCTGTAGTCAAAGAAATCACTTTTATCTGGTCCAGTTAGTTTCCAGGAGAATGTCCTCAAGACCCAAAGAAGTCATCTTATTCCTATACCCTTCTCTTATCAGATCCATTGTCAAATACGTCCTTTTTGGTATGTACAAATCCAAGGATATTACTCAACTGGAAAGGCCTCAGAGATTTCTAGACAAGAAGATTTAAGGCCTTAAGTCCTTCAACTATCCGAATAAATTATCACTATTCTCCTTATACTCAGTAGCCTGTTATCTGCTCCTAGGTGACCTGTGTCTTGCTTTTTGAGTCATGAAAGACTCAGTCCTATTTGACCTTCTATTTCTTCTTAAAACCAGTGACTCTGCAACCACCCACATGAAGGACATAAATCTACTCCAACAATAAAAAAAGATTTGCCTGAAAGAATATGCTGAATAAGTTTACATTAAAGGTTAAACAAAGTACTACTGTGGCTCCCTTCAAGGCTACTCTTGATTAGATGGGTAGCCACAAATTTGCACCAGGGTTATTATGTATAGTCCTGCTCAGTTAGGGAGGTGGGCAGTATTAAGTGCTTGAATTAGGGTGACTAAAACTTGCTTGTCTGCTTAAAGTTGTATTTGGCTAGACATTTTATGGTCCTCTGTGATTGTTTGCCTTGTATTGCTCCTATGGTTCCATGCTCCTCACTAATGAACTCCAGCTATGGGAGGGTCTGAGTCCTGTCAGCCAATACCCATAAAGTAGTAGCAGGTCATAGTTGCGTAGTAGCATCCTATCACAGTGACAGGAGGATGTCATCTTAAATTGTATATTTTATATCTGCACCACAAGATTCCTGTCTCTGCTTTCAGAGATGTAATCCCCTCACCCAGTCTGTGTAGACAGCTGTGTGTTATTGTGTCCTTCAGCACCTATGCACATGCTCATGACTGTGATCTACTACACCATCCATTCTGTATAGTATATTTAAAGAAGTCTTTTGCAGTGTGACCCAGCCATGCATTGCCTAACATAGCTTGTCATTAACACATCATGGATCATGTTTGATCTATGTGTTACTGCAGTACCAGTAGGTGCTTGTCATAGCCCATTTTTATGGATTGTATGCTGCTTACTCCACTATGTGTTGTGTCATTTGCCAGCTGGAAAGATGTTGTCTGGCATGTGCTTCTTCATGTTCTACTTCATTGCCCCTTGCAGATGTTGTCATAGAAGCTTCTGTGCCTGTTGTATGTAGCCCTGGCCTTGACACCGCTGTAATTAAGGGCTTTCCCGCTTGTTTTCTCAATGTCATATTGTGTGGAATGGCACAGGCTATAACCAGCTTGCAGGCTATGGCAAGGGAGTAGTAGTGTCTCCCCAGATGTATTGAGGCACAGAATGCATGCCTTCTTCAGACCAGGTATACTTTCAGTGATGTTGCACATCCACATTTGCCATGTTGTATTGGAAAACAGAAATACACTCTGGATTACTTACTGGTATTATAAGCAAAGGCTGAAGGGTTTATCTACCATTACCTGCAACACACAACGGTCATATCATTGGGGGAGGTTAGTGCATTATGTGCACACCATCTGTAGCTGTACACATATGTGCAGCAAATTGTGCCTGCAGTTCAGTAGATCTCCTTCTGTATAGGTGCCTTGCTGGAAACAATATAAGAGCCAGCCACCTTCCAAATCTTCAGGATACCTTCTACACACCCAAACTTCAAACAGCTCAAGCTGAGCTAAGTAAAAGACAAGAAGCCCTTCAGAGCTGTACTGCCATAGAAGAGAACGCTCCTCTGAGGCTTGTGAGGATTGACAGTCAGCTTGTGCTTTCTTTAGCTGGGCAGATAAGTTTCGTTTGGAGAAAAAAAAAAACTTCACTTTTCTTTCTTTTTTTTTTTTTTTTACTGACATTCTTTTACTTTTCGCATCAGGAAAGTTACTTTAAAGCTAGGAGAGTTGTGTTTTAATGGATTGTCTCAACACTGTAATGTACATTTAAACAGAGTACTCATAGTTTGTCTCAGTCTAAAAGTAGTGTTACCTAAATGAAAAAAATATTTTCTGAGAAGAAATTGTGTTTAGTTTTCTTTTGTGGGGCTGCCATAGATTTTTAAAGTGCTTTTTACTGGGGGGGTTTCTGTCAAAAAAGTAACTTTTGTGGACTGGTAGTTTTGCTGGCATTATTGCTTGTTTTCTCCAGGATGGAGACACCATTTTTTACTTGACCATGGAAGAGATTGTCAGTGCCATGGTTGGCCCTTCTTCCATCCACAAAAAGAAAAGGTTAAGCAAACAGTTTTTGCAACCACAGCAGGCTAGCAATTTCCGTCAGCCGCTGCTGAGTGACTCTGCTCTAGCCATTTGTTATACGTCAGACTACTACTGAGCTTTTACACTTCATCCTTCTAGTGTAGCACTTACAGCCTCTGTGTACTAGGGGTTAGCTGCGTCCTCTGCAGATCTTGAGGTCCCCTCAGTGGGCAAGTGAAAGCCATTCTTGTTGGTTCTGGGAGAGGGAACAGGAAAGGTTTCTGTGTTATGTCAGAGTGCTGTGTCCATCCCTGGGGAAACAGCAGCTGCCAGTTAGTAACTTGGTTGGCCCCATTTTTCCTGTCAAAAGGAAACAGAAAACCAAGCATTTATCTACTGCTCCTCAAATTTCCTTGGATAGGAGTAGTTTACTGGGACTAGCTCAGGGTTTAATTCAGGTTATTGATCCTTCTTTAGAGTAGTTTCTGGTAAAAGAGGGATTTATGTAAATGGAAACAAACCCTTTTGATAAAATTTTAGTTGCAAACATTATACATCACAAACCATACTGACATAATTTTAGTTGCAGCCATTGTACATCACTTATAATCTGTCCAGTCATTGTCAGTCAAACATTACATAACTTATTCAAATCCTGCCTTCTTTTAAACCTTATTCCTCTTCTGCATGTACTGTTCCCACAATTCCCATTTTTTCTATGTAATTTGCTCCTACCCTTTTCTAAATATCCCAATTTCAGATGTTTTATTTATATTACTGTATTTACTATTTCTAGTACAGTTGGTTTAGACTTTGATTTCCATCTTCTAGTAAATCATTTCCTTAGTTACACCAGTTTGCTCACCCAGTAACTGCCATAATAGTCCACACGGAATCTTTAAAGTCTGACAGCTCATTACATTCCCAGAAAATATGTTCCCAATCACCTCTTTCTTCCCCATCACACCTCCAACATTAGCTGTCTACCTGAGCCTACTTGGGGTATAAAAATACGTATGTAAACACTTCCAAGCAAGGATCCTAAATCTTCTACTTTGTTGCATATTTCAGAGACATAGTCTCCCATTGTTTCTTTGTGAATTGCTTATCCAGTCTCTCTCTCCAGTCCTTTTTAACCTTCTGTGATTGATTCTTATCATGCAATATTTATATCCTGTACTACTTATTCCTTTTTTAACAGCAGCTTCTGTTCTAGATTGTACTAAAAAGTCTACCAGTGCTGGTCTTTTGCCTAGGATCCCCCTATTTCTTTCTCTTTGCCTGTACTCTGACTTCAGTCCCTGATAGGGAAGTCAGTCTCTAGCCTGCAATCCAAATAAATTCTTGGCATCTTCCCATTCTATTGCCTTTCCCTCTCTAATTATAACTCCCAATACCTTGGTTATTTTGCCAGTTTTCTCCAGTAAATTCCAGCCCTCTTTTCCTATTGTCTGTATCCCTAATTGCAGTCATCCCTTCCGGCAGAATCTCCTTTCTCCATTCCCATGTTGGCTTGGTTCTTAGAATAAGTTTTGCTACTATATGAATACAATAATCTGATGTCAATTGTCAATTTTCATTCATTCCTCAATGTATGGATTTGGATCTGACCCACCGATCCGACTCTACTGTTACTCTAACTCATGGTCACCAGCAAACTCTTGAGTTCCTTTCCTACCCATAATGCACCATGCCTAGCTTTCCTCAGATCTTGTTTGCTGCTTTCGTGACTAGACGTGGTGGACTGCTTCTCTTAAGCAGTTTGGTTAAGATAAGTAAAATTTCTTCAGAACTTTGTTCGTAAACACTAGTATTTATTCTGTCTCTGTTAGATACTTCAATCTATTTTTTTTTTTTTAGTTTTTTTGTTACTGTTACTAAATTTTTCTTCTCTTTGTACACTACGTAGTGTATTTGATGCTACCATCATTGGTAGGCCTTTCCTACCCCCATTTATCCTTTCCTGACAAGGGTGTTTTACCTCTATAATTTGTTCTTTTTTTCCTTCTGTTATAAAAAAAAAGTCTGTTGTCTTACATTTGCTGTTTTTTCTGCTTACTGTTGTCAGCTATAAGTTTTTTTATCGGTGCTTTTTTCCAGTTTTCTTGATATAATTGTTTCTTACATTTTGTCTGACAGAAGATTCAAGAAATGTGAGGGATGTGGGCATAAAATGCCTTTCTCAGATACCCACACACTGTTTGTCTATTGTTTAGGTGCAGAACACCTAGATCAGGAGTGCAATATTTGTTGTGGTTTTAATCCACAGACTTTAGCTGAGAGGCAAAATAAATTAATATTAAAGGCTATGTTGCCAACTCCATTCTCTGATACTTTATCTGGAGTTCAGCCTCCTAAAGTGAAAGTTAGGGAACCTTCAAGATAGTAGCCGTACATTCACTTTCAAAGGTTTATTTTAAATTATAACCAGTTTTAAAAAGAAAAGATGATGACGGTCCTAAAATATGATAAGGATAACCTCTGACTATAATAACATTAAAGCTGAACTAACGGATATTGCTAGAATGTTCATTTCCAGGGGTTACCCCAAATCATTAGTTTCAGGCACTATGGAATATGTGTTGCCCCAATAGGGATTTCTATATAAACCCCTTTCGGGAACAGGTTCTATTATCATGATGCCACCTCTCTCTCTCAGGACGGGCTTGACAGGGCTTTAATTTTGCAATATGGTCCATATGCTAAGGAGGTAAAAACATTTTTGTAATACTTGGGTTTGCTTAGAGGTAACCCGGTGTAGTTTATCAAATTTTAGGACCTTCCCTGTCTTTTGTTTTTAAAATTGTTATAGTTTAAAATAAACCTTTGAAAGTAAATGTACGGCTACTATTCCTAGAGCTAAAAGTTTTTCAACCTGAAAATGTGGCTGATGTAGACAATGCATTTATATTTTAGATGACAACTTCCATATTTTGGAGAATATCTTGCACTGTAAAGTAAATTTTATTAAAGGGAACAGTCTTTCTAAGGGAGTAATTTATTTGGACAAGTGCACAAATTGTCCAGCATTTTATGTTGGTAAAACCGATAGAGCACTTAGGTGTAGAATTTACAAACATTACTATGATACAAGAAAGCAGAATATGAATAATGCCTTGTTTAAACACCATAAAAACAGTTCCCAATGTACTGTATTTAAGTTTGGAATTATAGATAATGTAAAGGTCATTTCCAGAGATGGTGATTCTAAAACTGTATTAGTAGTTAGGGAAACTGCTTTGTCCTTTTGCCACCGTTTTGTCAGAATCAACTCCTTCTGCTAGTAAGATTGCATATTTACTATTAAAGGTCTAGGTTGCTTTCTCATAGCCAGGTTTGGGGCATACATACAATATGTCCTTTCAATTAATAATTCCTGTTGTGGAATACTAGTCCAGTTGGTTATTTGTGCTTTCATAAAATTAATATGTTCCGTTCTCATCAGGGTTTTCCCTATATGCCCTGTCCTCTAATTCTATTATTTTTGAAACATTTCTTCTTGCATAGTCTCATATTCAGCCTGTCCTTTCTTCATTTTGACTTGTGAGTTTTGCAGTTTTTATCACCTTTTCTGAATATCTGTTCAAAGCTTTGTCCATTCTTTCCAGCTTATTATTGGTTGAATCCATACACTCCATCAGTGTTTTGTTTATTTTAATCAGGTCTGTGTGCTTTCCTCTGAAAGTCACATCTGGAGCTTGCACTGCTTTTTGCTGAACAGCTGCACTACGTTTTAGTACTTTTCCCAGACAGTGTTTGTTTGTCACCTTTTGTAGCTGATTTTCTTTCAGGTCCTCTGTACTTTTTTCCTGGCATCCAGGCAGTGCACTTACTAGCCAGTTACTGAAATTTACCCAGAAATGTAGGTCCTACTGGCTTTCTCTGCTGAGTTTCTATGTTCGCACTGGCAGAGCTAGAATGAAGCTGTTACTCAGTGTGCAGTTATCTTGGAAGTCCCACCCCCATGAAATGAACTTAATAGATTCGTAAGACTGGATTGTTTGGGAAGTATACTGAGGTACACGTGTGATTTATTTGAATTACACCCAAGTCTGTTACCTAGTCCAACTCTACAAGTATCTTGCAGAGATGTGAGGACTAGGAGTGAGCTGCTAACTTTGTGGATGGAATACAGAAGGTGTTATATAACAGGGAACAGAAGATAGTCATAAGGAGAAAATGACTGGTGTCCTGCAGGAGTCAGTCAGCCCTTCTCAGTGTGATCATCCTGGATCTTGTACAGGGCATGAAAAAAATGAATCAGTCTCTCTGCATATAACATGAAGGTCAGGATATCAGCGACAGAGGAGGGAACTAAATATGTAGATGTCATTGTTACCATACATTATAGCAGGTGGTATTTATTGCATGTTTGAGTTTTCATTAAGATATTTTGAGTTTGGATTATGCATGATATTGTGTGTTTCAAGAAAAGCTCATTTGCACAGCCATAGTGCCACTTGTAAAACTCATGCTTAGGAACTCTTGGGCAATAATTTGTTCAGAGTCACAAAAATTGAATATGAAGTTGAGAATCAAGTCAAGCTGTGTTGGCTATCTATCTGCACATCATAATGCTCTGACTTTCACATTCTTTTGATTTATTCTGGAATTTCTATGTTTTTTATGAAAATGCCATGCAACTGAGTACTTTTATTAAAAGTATCAAAAAGTTAGAAATGCACTTTATATAAATGCTAATATTTTCAATCCTTTCAGTCTTTAGGGAATCCGAGCTTATTGTCACCTTTGTCTCAGAAAATGGATGAAAAAAATGTAAGGGCACAGTTTTGATGTTTCTATAAAAACTGGACTATTTCACCATTTTTAAAATGTTAATACTGTCAAAATTGTATTTGTTTTACAGAGCTTGTCACTTGAGAGGTACAAGTTGGTAAGTAATGAGTATATTTCTGTGGCTGCCTTAAATTGTGCACAATGTTGCAAGAAAAGGAAGATGCTTCTCTTCTGAGTGCCAAAAACTGCTGACTTGCAAACAGTATTCATGCACGGAGTTTCTAGTTCATACAGATTTGCTTTATGGTGTTTGTGATATGGCTTGGATTGATAGAGTAACAGTGTAAAGCTGCTTAGGGCTTGTGCAGCTCTGTTATGATGCTTGGCAGGAAAAAGAATAATTGTAAATATAAATGGGGACTAATGCTCTGGAGTGGAAACCTTGTTCCTTCTCTGCATATATTATTCAGACAATTCACATTTTTTTCCTATGTAGTTTGCTCAGTCCCTTTTTTAAAGATCCCAGTTCCAGTTGTTTTATCTCTGTTACTATATTCACTGCTTGTAATACAGTTGGTTTAAACTTTGATTTCCATTTTCTAGTAATTGCTTTTTTGGCAGGCACCATAATTAGACTCAGCAAGGCTTTACGTATGTCTCGGCAATTCTGATTCTGTATCATAGCTCAAAAGAAATCATGTCTTCAGTCAGTCCAACCTGTTCACCCAGTATCTCTGACAAAGCGGTCCGCAGGGAATCCCTAAAGTCCGTCAGTTCACTACACTCCCAAAAACTATGTTCCCAGCCACTTCTTTCTTGCCCGTCAGACCTCCAAGATTTGCTATGCATTTGTGGAAAAATTCTTTGGAGTCTACTTGGGATATAAAAATACCCATGTAAACACTTCCAGGCAAAGTTCCTAAATCGTCTAGACTTTGCTGCATATTTGGGAGATATACATATATCCCCCATTGTTTTTTTGTGAGTTGCTTATCCAGTCTCTCTTCCCAATCCTTTCTAAGCTTCTCTGATTAATTCTTTTAATTATCCTGCAATATTTTATATGCTGTACTACTTATTCCTTTTTTAATGGCAGCTTCTTTTCTAGATTTTAATAAAAACTCTACCAGTGCTGGTCTTTCAGTTAGGATCCCCCTATTTCTTACTCTTTGCCTATACTCTGATGTCAGTCTTTGATAGGGAAGGCAATCTCTAACCTGCAGTCCAAAAACATTATTGGTCTCTTCCCATTCTATTACCTTTCCTTTTCTAGTTATTTGCTCCCAAAAGCTTCCTTCCTTTGACAGTTTTCTACAATAAATTCCAGCCTATTCTTGCCTATTATCTGTATCCCCATTGGCAGAATCTCTTTTCTCCATTCTCATGCTGATTTAGTTCTTAGAAAACTCCCTGCTATTTTATGAATATAAGACTCTGTATGATTTTTGTTGTTCTCCTTAAGAGTCTGCATCCAAAATCCCAATCTCTCTGTATTTCTTGAGCTTCCCCCCATATCATCATAATTTCTTTCCACTTTGACTTATAGTTTTCTGCTTATGCTATGCGTAAGAGCCTTAACCGTGTTGCTCTAAAATAAACTCTCAAATTGGGCAATCCTAGTCCACCTTGTTGTTTTAGAAGAATTAACTTATCCCACTTGACCCATGCTGTCTTCCCTTCCCAGATAAAATCATTCAACTCTTTTTTTTAATTGCTATCCACGACTTCTCCTCTGGTGGATAAAAATAGCCTTGACTTGTGTATAAGACTAAAGGGACTAAAAATATTTTAATTGCTTATGCTTTAGTATCCGTATCCACCTAAGAAAGCTTCCAGTTTCTCAATTTTTGTATTAACTTCTGTTTAGTCTCTTCCCACATATCCATAGCTGCCACAACAGAGTAATTTCCAATCTGTACTCCTAAATACTTCATCATGTCCCCATAAATATGGATATTGTTGGACCAATATATGTGTGGGTATATAATTTACCACTGTTGCCTTTGTTTTAGCTTCATTAATTGTGTATCCTGAGAAGATTCGAAGCTGTCTTAAAATGTTGCACAACACTGTATGGCCCTTTCTGGTTTTGTCATATACAAAATAATATCATCTGCAAATAGAGCCAGTTTTTCCTGACTGCCATACCAATTATATCCTTGAATTTCTGAGTCCTTTATTTTCTTTGCCAGTGGTTCTAAATGTAATGCAAAGAACAAAGGGAAAAGCTGACAATCCTGCCTTCTTCCTCTACCCAAACAGAAGTTATTAGAGAGGATGCCACCCACTTAAATTTTCACCTCTGATCCCTCATATATACTCCTAATCAACCTTATAACTGTGTCAGGGAAAGCAAATGCGTCCATTGCCCTGCTCATGAAATCCCAGTGTACTCTGTCAAATGCTTTCTCTGCATCAAGACCCACCAATAACAGTGGTATTTTCTTACATTCTGCTTCCCTCAGGATCATCAGTGTTCTATTAATATTGTCAAATGTGTGCCTCCCCTCCACAAAACCACACTGATCCATATCTATGTATTTTGATATTAATTTTGCCATTCTTTTAACCATTATAAACACTTTATAATCATGGTTTAGTATTGAATTGGGCTTGTATGAAGCTGGATCCGATGGATCTTTACCCTCTTTAGGTATTTCCTTTACCACCACCTTCTTCTAGGATGTTGGTACTTCTTCTCCTCTTAAAGTATGGTTAAACAAAACCTTCCATATCTTTATCAGTTTTTTCCCCTCCTAGTTTCCAAATTCCACAGGAATACCATCTGTTCCTGGGGACTTTCCTATAGATTGGTTATACATAGACATTTTTATAGGTTCATAGCTGTGTACAATGGCCCTGGGGCCTTTACAAATCTAGCCATAGGATTACCCTGGAATAGTGCCACCCAACCTTAGTTCCCAGTGCCTCTGTTGAGTAGAGCCACTGGAGTTATCCCAGGGGTGAATTTTCTGTTTCCCATCCACTTATCAAGATTTCTCTTGAAGAGGGTTCAGCGAGGTGCTCTACTTGACCTGTATGGGAAGTCCATTCCATAGCATGGGCAGTCTCTGGGTTATGAACCTGTCACTCCAGCATGTACTGTTAATTGTGGTAATGAGGTTGAGGTCTCTGGAGCGTGTGGTGCGGAGGGATTGAGATTTATTTAGATGTAGCATTTCTAACAGAGCTGGGTCAGACATGGCTTTGTAAGTCAAGCAGAGATCGCCTCTAAGTAGGCAATATGAAACAGAGAATAGATTGGAGTTTTTTGAGTCTGTCCATATAGGACAAGTGTTTAAGGCGTAGGATCCTCTTTGTGAGGTACTTTTGCGGCATCTCCAGCTGATCTAGGTGTCTAGTGAGGCACATGCCAAATGGGGCATTCTACTTGATGATTGGCCTAATGAGGGAAGTGTAGAGGGAGACAATGACCTCTTTCTTCCTGGATGCAAAACCCTTAGTAATGAGATGTGCCACATAGAAGGACTTTCTGACCACAGCAGCAATGTGGTGATCAAAAGAGAGGTTGCTGTCAACCTATGTCCCCAGATCTCTTATAATGCCTTCTGTGTTCAGTGAACTACCATTAGTGTGCTAATTCATGGGAACCATGATTTTCCTAAAGGAGATGATGACATTTTTTGGCATTGAGCTTAAGGCCATGGTTCTGACACCAGTCATTGGTCTCAGTGAGGCCATTCTGTAGGATGTCAACATCACTTGGGGAGTTAATTATAGCTCCCAACTTGCAGTCATCTGCGAACTTTGTCAGCCAGAGTCCCTTCCTGTTGGCCTGAACTTCAGAGAAGTAGATACAAAACAAGAGAGGACCCAGGACTGAACCCTATGGAACTCCAGTCGTGACTAGTCGGCAGTCTGACTTGGAGTCAGCTGCTGGGTTCTATCTGTGAGCAAGTTTGCAACCCACCTAGCAATATAGGGGCTGATGCCTAGCTTAGTGAGTTTTTCTATGATTCCTGAGTGGGGAATGGTATCAAAAGCCTTAGCCAGATCAAGATAGGCTGTATGAACCACCTTGACTTCATCCACAGCTCTGGTGACTGAGAAGAAGACAAAGAAGTCGACCAAGTTGACCAGGCATGATCTACCCTAGACAAAACCAAACTGTGTGGGATCCAGAGTTTGGAGATTCCCTATATCCTTGTTTAGGTCCATGATGATGCGTTCCATAGCTTTGCATATCAGACTCGTCAGCCTAATGGGGCAGTAGTTCCCAGGGTTTGAAGTCGCTCCTCCTTTGTGGAGAGGGATGACTGTAGCAGTGCGCCATTCAGTAGGGACAAAGCCTGAGGTGAGGCTGTGATTGAACAGGGCACATAGGTGAGGTGCCAGTTCACTCTGTAGTTCATGTAGAACACAGCCAGGGATATTGTCAGGTCCCATAGAAGCTGTATTCTTGGCTTTGGACATTGCTGTTTTAAGCTGTGCAGCAGTAATACTGGGTACCTGGCAATCTACTTGTATTGTGATTGGTCCTTTGGGGGGGTTGAGGGGTAAAGTTGGCACTGAATCTGTCAGCCAGTATACTGGCAATATCTGATAGCTCGGTATAGGAGGTACCATTGTGCAGTAGCTCAGACCAAATCTGGGTATTGCCGTGGAGATTCTTTACATAACCATAGAAGGCCTTGTGGTTGTCTTTACTATCTGCTGCAATTCTGTTTTTATAGCTAGCTTTAGAGGATTTGATGAGGGATCTCAACTTTTTGTTGAGGCTGATAAGGGAGTTTTTCCAGTCATGGGACTTCACCTTATTCTGCATCAGTTTCCTCCTTCTGTTGTAGAGTTTGTTTATGGCAGGGGACCACCAGATTGGCTTCCTTTTTTTGGAAGAGAGCGTCTTAGTTCTATTGGGTATGGCGAGATCCATGCATTTGTGTACTTGTTCATACAGTGCATTGGTGTATGATTTGGCGGTCATGCAACTATTCTTCATTTGCATGGGTGCTGTGAAGTTAGCCACCTCTGTTTTTAGGAGCCCAAAGTTAGCTTTGGAGAAGTTTTCCATGGTAGTTACCTTTGTGGGGTGGGGTGGGGGGCGGGAGGGATGTGGCTTTCCAAGGTGATTAGTTTGTGGTCGGATCTAACCAGGGAGGAGTTGACTATTGGTGTAGAGCAATGGTCGCCCATATTAGTAATGACCAGGTCAAGGATGTTGCTACCTGTAGTGGGGGTAAGAATGACCTGGTCCAGGGCATTGGAATTAATGAACTCCAGGAAACGCAAGATAGCCGTGGTGGTACAGTGGTAGCGTTGTTACCTCACAGCAAGAGGTTCTCCTGTTCGATTCTCGGCTGGAGTGCCTTCTGTGTGGAAGTCTGTATGTCCTCCCCTCAGTCAAATGGCCTCCGAAAGACATGCGTGAATGGGTGTGCCTTCGCTGAAGGTTGGGCATCGGGCTGGCAACTCTGCACCATAAAATAATCTACTGCCAATCATTAGTGGATCGGAGTTTCGATGTGGCGACCTCTAACCAGGAAAAGCCGAAAAGACAAACAACAAGGAAACGTTGTGCAAGTGTATTGGTACATGAGTAGTTTTTCCAGTTAATGGAGGGGGTAGTTGAAGTTGCCTAGTGAGTGAGTGTTTGGTTGAACCCTAATATTCTCCAGGGTGCTTAGGAATGTGGAGTGTGAGTCTTGGGCCATGGTTGGGGAGCTATAGCAGACTACGACCTGAATCGCTGTCTTACCTCATCTTTTACTATCCTAACTTTTAGTAATTTATCCTCATCTACCTCTAACCTTAGCATATTTAATTCTTCCATAAACATTTCCATTTGTACCTTTTCTTGATTTCCGTATTTCTCTGCTTCATACAAATGTCATTCATAAAATTGTCAAAATAGTTCTAATACTTCTACAGGGCCTCTTGTCTTCCTTGTTATAGGCTTCCTAAGCTTGGTAACAGCCCTTTCCACTTTCTGTTGCCTGAATGGTTGTGCTAAAAGTTTTTGTGCTCTAGAATTATTAGCAAAAACAGTTGCTTAGCATAATCTTTCTAATCTTGTGCATGTTATCAAGGTAATCCGTTATTTTCTGTTTAGCATTCTGCAGTTGCTCCTTTTCTTGTTCTGAGAGATTCCCCCCTATTTTGCAATATGTTTTGGTCCCTCTAAATAATTCTTACTTCTTAACCGTATCTCCCTTTCCTTTATTCCCACCTTAGTTTTAAACTCCACTTTAATTTTATCCTGCTCTGTAGCTATATTTTCAGAAAATATTTCTATCTTCTATAGTAGCTCCTGAATTAATTCCAAAACCCATTCCTTAAATTCCTCTCTTTTCAGCCGATAGGTGGAAAAGTGCCATTGTCTCATTTTTATTTCATTACCTTGTGTTTTTACTTTAGTTATTATTGGCAGATGATCTGACACAGTTATTGGGTGCATTTCAAGACCTTCAGTTAAATGCACATGGTCCTGTGAGATACAAATTCTGTCTAGCCTAACCCAGTTTTTGTATTTTGGAGAATAATATGTAAATTTACTCTGAACTCCTAGTACTGAATTCACATCTTCCATGCCAAACATTTTCATAAATTTTTCAAAAATGTACCCTCCTTTGTTAATATTTTCCCTTCTATGCCCCCCAAACACATCTTCAGTGTTGCAAACCAAATTCCAATTTCCACCTATAAGTAATATTCCTTGCTAAAGGTTGATTATTTCTCCCAGAATTTTCTTAAGCTCCACTATAGCAGTTTTAGGTAGAATATAAATGCATGCCAGTGTAATACTCTTCCCTAGCAAGCAGCCCCTTAGTACTGTGTATCTTCCATTATTATCTTTCATTCCTCTTCTGCCACTATTGGAGCTCCTCTTGCAATTAATATAAGTACCCCATTTTTCCTTTGCCCCAGATATTCCGCTGAATAGCCATCCAGAAAACCTTTCTTTATCAAATGTACATGTTCAGTTCTTTCCATGTGTGTCTTCCGTAGCATAGCTATTTGCACTCTACATTTGTAATATAGTTCACTACTCTTTCTTTTTTTTACACTTCTTTGTAAGACCATAAAGACTGAAAGACATTACAGAAAGCATGATTTTCTTACATGGTTATTGTTACCACCTTTTATGTACAACTCCTTTTCTGTTAATGTCTAGTTCCAACTTTTTATGTTACATGCATATACTATTCATCAGGTTGATCATATCCATTGGAGCCTATGCCACATCTTACATAACTTTTTGTTTTTTTGAAAGCCCTCAGTCAGAACACACCCTCCAACCCCCAAAAATTTTATTAACTTAATGACACAGAACTATGTCCATCTTCAAATATTGAAGTTTTTGCTTCCTAATAAGAACTAAAGTTACAAGTTGATAGCCACACAGACAGGCTAGAGTCAACCAAAAAGAAAGGTTAGTCATGCTAAGATGCATGATATAGCCTGTGCTGTTAATAAGTGCTATTTGATTTTGTCTATCTTTATAGCGCTCCCAGCTGAGAAAACACTTGAATGCTTTCAATAAACACTTTCTCCAAGCCATTTCTCTTTATCAAATTGTCTTCTAGTGACATGCCCTTACTGCTAAGGGCATCATTTTTACCAGGAAAAAAGCCTTATAATGATCAATATTCTTTTTCATTTACATGCTTTGTAATAAACTTGTTACTGGATGACGTCAAGGGTCTTAACCCAGCCATTTCCCTATGCAAGCATGGGAAAACACACTGATTTTTTTCTTTTGTCATACTGTCTTAACCAGACCTTTCCTCTCTCCCTCTTTTTTTACATTGTAGTGCCTACATTTCTTACAACTGAACAAAGAAAAAAAGGAAAAGAAAAAAAGCACCTGTTTATATTAGTCTTCCCATTGTATTAAAAAAAACTGAGAAAACTTTACTTCAAATTTAATTGATTTTGTCTAGTCTTTAAAGCCCTCTCAGCTGGGAAAATCCGATTGCTTTCAGAGAACATCCTGTCCTAGCTAATTTCTCTTTTTTTTTTCTTTTCCCTCAGCCAGTCCCTTTCCACCAGGCTCTCTCCAGTTTCTCTTTATCAGATTGTCTCCATGGAGACATGAGAACCAGACAGCCAGTTTTTCTTTATCAGACTCTCCATGGAAACCCGAAGACCACCTGCAGAATTGCTACTAAGTATACATGCATTTGCTAGAAAAAAAGTCTCATAATATTCAATATTCTTTGACATTTACTTGTTCTCTCTTAAAACTAATCAGTCTGAGTCCTTAATACAGTCATTTCCCCATGCAAGAAGGAAAAAAGCACATCAATTTTAACTTTGTCATGCCTTTTAACCAGGCTTTTTTTTCCATTGCATTCCGTATATTTCTCAAAACTGTACACAAAGAAAGGGAGAAGAGGGGAGAAAAAGAAAAACAGCAGCTCCTATTTACAATCCCCATTGCACCTAAAAATAGAGTGCAAATAAAAATATGCAAAACAAATACAGTAGTATTAAGAAAAGAAAATGCTTTCTTTACTTGCAGTTAGCTTTCTCCTTTCTCTTGCCCTCCCCAAAGCATTTTTCTGAACATTAATGACATGAAGTAGAGCATTTACTTTAGAGTCCTCCACAAATCTAAGAAATTTTGAAAAAGTCCAGTATTAACAGATTTTCTTGTTCTGTTATATTTTACAAACATAATTATTGCATTGTAATCCCACATTGAGTCACTGGTTTTATTACTGTTCTGCAACCCCCAAATCCTCTCTCTGCTTCATTTTCAAAGTGCTCTCAATTCTTCTAGTCAACTTTCATGCTCCCTTCCTTCTCTCCAAACTTTTGCGTTGAAATACTGGAAAATGTTTCACAGGTACAGTCTCTCTCTGGTCCTCCTTACCAGAAGAACAAGAAGCAGAATCTCCTCTTCTCAGGCTTGCTTTTTGTTGACAAACTTTTGCATTACCTCCTTAGCATGCACTTCATCAAAAAAGGACTTTGTCCCTCCAAAGAAGAATACCTTAAAGACAGCTGGGTGTAGCAGTTTGAATCTTACACTTGCGTCTCGAAATTGCATGAATAGAGGAATGAATATACTCCTCTTCTGTCTGCTGTACAGTGAGTAGTCATTCTCCACAAACACTCTGCTGACTTCCACTTTTAGTATTTTGTCCTTCTGCCACAATTTTGTCAGAATCAACTTTTTCTGCAGGTAGGATTGCATCTTTACTATTAAAGGTGTAGGTTCCTTTCTTATAGCTAGGTTTGGAGCATACGCATGATGTGCCCTTTCATCTAACAACAACTGCTGTGGAGTACCAGTCCTGTTGCTATGCAGTCTGTTCCTTCCAGCTTCTCTGGTATAGCTGAAAATGACAGATTTTCCATATGTGCTGTGTCCTCTAATTCTTTTATTTTTTGAAGCATCTCTTCCTGAGCATTCTCATATTCAGCCAGCCTTTACTTCATGCTGTGGAGTACCAGTCCAGTTGCTATGCAGTCTGTTCCTTCCAGCTTCTCTGGTATAGCTGAAAATGACAGGTTTTCCCTATGTGCTCTGTCCTCTAATTCTTTTATTTTTTGAAGCATCTCTTCCTGAGCATTCTCATATTCAGCCAACCTTTACTTCATTTCTACCTCTGATTTTTGCAGCTTTATCATCTAATCTGAATATCTGTTTAAAGCTTCTTCCATTTTTTCCAGCCTTTTGTTTGTGTTGATATACTCCATCAGTGTTTTGTTTAATTTAACCAGGTCTGTATGCAGTTGTCTTGTATCTTCCTGTAGGTTATTGGAAGTCATGTCTGAAGGTTTCATTGTGCAGAACTTTCCCCAGTCATTGCTTCTTCCTCATTTTTTGTAGCTGACTTTTTTCCCAGCTCTTCTGCATTTCTTTATGCCTAGCATCCAGGAAGTGCACTTACTAGCCAGTTACTGAAATGTACCCATAAGCACAAGTCTACTGGCCTTCTCTGCTGAGTTTCTGTTTTCCTGCTGGAAGACCTAGAAACAAGCTGTTACTCCGTGCACAGCCATCTTGGAAGTCCCTGAGTTGGAGAGCTGTTGAGAGATATTACTGAGTCATGGTAGGATGAAAGATGGCACAGTAGGAAGAGAGGAATAGAGGATAAGCTGAAGAGTGGTATAGTTAAGTACAGGAATATGTATTTCCACACCCTAAGGTCAAATTATAACTGAGAACAATTAGATTATAGCCAGTAGAAGTGGTAGAAATCAATTAACAAAGAGATACAAAGTAAAACAGGTTGTCTGTCATTTTCTGAAACTAAATAACAGCATATGCAGTATAGTCTACTGGTCAAGAAAAAGAGGACAGTGGCCAGCTTAGTAAGAGGTCCTTAGATTACACAAGCTATTTCACAGAGACTTTCAGTTACAGAGCAGGCATGTATTTGACTGATTAAAGTTAATACACAGCAAAGTTCTTCATGTTAAATGTGCTTGCATTGTACAATGACAAAATTCTCAGTAAACTTGCAGGAGTAGGGCCTTGTGGCAGAGCTCCTGCAGTATTTAGGTCAGAAGAAGTGACCACAAGCTATTATACAATGCCAGAATTCTCAGTAAACAGGTAGGAGTATGGCCTTGTGGCAAAGCTCCTGCAGTATTGAGGCCAAATGTATTGACCACAGGGTATAATACTATGACAAAATTCTCAGTAAACTTGGAGTGGGCCTTGTGATGAAGCTCCTGCAGTTTTGAGGTCAGATATAGTGACCACAGGCTGTACTCCATGAAGGAAGATAGTGACTGGGTATAAAGAGGAGACAACACCATATGTCCTTCTATTCTCATGTTGCAGTAGTCTTCACTTTAGGGAGTTGCTGCCTGCAGCACCGGACATCTGGCCAGTAAACCAAAGTCTCGAATACAGGAGTACATGGGACGTTTCATGTCAGAGCCATAAACTGATGCCGGCTATATCTGTGCCGTCTGCACATACCCAAATCAGAACTTTTCTGCCGCAGTGCATTTCAGACGTCCAATCGCCAGCTCCAGTTATCCGGCATTTAATCGATTTCAGCCATCCGTTCTCCGCAATTGTTTCAGGCTGTCCACATTCAGATAAGTACCCTTGTGAATTTTTTCCCTATTTCTTACCTGTTTCAGACGCGTGTCATCAAGAAAGGGAAAGTGCATTTGTGGAAGACAAATTCCACACAAGGATATGCACGATAAGTGTTTATTCTGCTTAGGAGCAGCTCACGACTACAAGTCTTGTGAGATTTGCCAATCCTTTGTTCCCAAAACCCTGAGAAGCTCTTTGTCGCCTCTAAATCTCTATTTAGAGAATCAGCGACTTTGTCGCTTGGTGTCCGGGATGGAAGGTGGAGCAGGAGCCTCCGATGACCCGGCTAGGAAAAAGGCTAAAAAAGGTAGGCCCGACGTCCTAGCTGCGCCTCAGGAATCTGGTGAGGTCCTCGAGGCAGGTGTTAGCCCAGGATCTCTCTGGACTTCAGATACCGTCCTGTTACAAGAAATTGAAATGGAAGCCAGTCCGGTGGGTATTGAGAGTACATCCACTGAGGCTTTACAACCATCAGCTCCTGATGATGAGGGGGAACCATGGCTTGTGGCGTTGGAGGGGCCTTCTACTGCCTTACCATCTATTCCTATGTCAGCATACGTCAGCATCCAGGCCCACTTCTGTACTGCTCCTTCCACTCCTTTAAAAAGGAAACAAAAGGAAAAACACAAGGCCCAAGATCCTACTCCAGCTTGGGTGACATTTTCTCAGTCCCTATTCAAGGCCTTTCAAGTACTCCAGACCCAGATTCCCCAGTCAAGCCAACCATTTGCTTCACAGGTAGAATTTGAGGAAGACTCCTCCTCCTCCTCAGATGAATTCCCTGACATACTGCTCCCAGATTGAATCCCCTAAGGATTTTGCTACCCCTGAGGAAGAAGAGAGCCTCACTCCTGACTCCCCTGGAGAAGATTTCTCCTTTGGGGACACTATTTTCCTACTTAGCATTTTAAGTGGTAGGTCTCAGATGTCTCTGAGACTTAGAAAAGATATTTTGAACTCCTGCAGATGGAGCAGCCCTCACCATCTGCAGTTCCTCCCTTACTCTCAGCTTTCCAGGATGTCTTCTCAGCTGCTTCCCAAAGCCCATAGTCACAGCATCCTGCTAACAAGAGACCAGACAGATTTTACAAAGTGCCTGCAAAGAAGCAATACATTTTTAAGAATCCGCCAGCAGATCCTGTTGTTATTGCAGTTTCTGCTGAAAATCTTCAAGGCAACTACCTTCTTCTTCCCTTTTTCCCACTGGTAAGGATAGTAAATTTGTGGACAGGTTAGGGAAGAAAGGTATATACTTCCACCTTGGCCATTAGAGCAATTAATTATCAAACTCATATGGCTAGGTTTGCCCTGGATTCCCTGACCAAGGCCTCTACTCTACTGTCTGACATACCTGACTCACCAGCCAAGGCTCAACTGGACACCCTTCTGAACACAGTATCCCAGGTTACTAGACACTCAATCAAGTGCAGTTACGATGCTGTTGAAGTCTCTTCCAAATCGGCTGCATCTGGTTCAGTGTTAAGGAGGTTCTCATGGTTGAGACTCCAGCCTTTGCCCTTGGATGTCCAAGAGAAATTGTTAGATGCTCCTTTAGATAATTCAGCACTCTTTGGAACTGCCTCTGCAGAGTTACTTAAGTCACTGCAGGAAAAAGGCAAATACTTTGCAGAATCTAAAACACGTACTGGTGTCACTGGTTCCCAGGTTCCATAGGAACTACCCCCAAAAGCCCAGCTTTGTTAGGAGGCAGTTCTCCCATTCCACTGCCTTTCATCCCAGGGGAAGAAGGCAGCCTAGGAAAGCATCTAGCCACCTCTACACCCTCATCCTTTTGGAGGCAGTCAGACCCAGATAGAGCTCCTCTGCTGTGACTCCCTTCCCTTCCCCATCTCCTCCCCCCTCTCCTTACGCCTAACCCTATCCCTACCCTCCTGGCAGAAAATTACCACAGACAAACGGGTATTCTCCATCATCAAGAGAGGATATTTTATGACTTGGTGGGAATCTCCACCCTTCCAGGGGGGTTCCACAGCCTCCCACCAGTCAACTTTCACTATTACTCTCCATCCTGATACAGCTTCTCTCTCAGGGCACTATAGAAGTAATACCCGAAGACCAAATAACCAAGGGGTTCTACTCCAAGATGTTTTTGGTTCCAAGAAAGGATGGTCCTTGGAGACCCATCCTCGACCTGTCCTTCCTCAACTTCTTCCTTAAGGTACCAACCTTCAAAATGCTCACATTACAGCATCTTCTCCCTCTTATTCCTACACAAGCCTTCATGGCTTCCCTGGATCTGAAGGATGCTTATCTTCACATCCCTATTCACCCCACTTACAGGAAATGTCTTTGTTTCTCTGTGGGTTCCTCACATTTTCAGTTCTCTGCCTTACCCTTGGGACTTTCCACAGCCCAAAGAGTATTCACCAAATCTCTAGCCTCAGTCATTGTACACAGCAGACTACAGGGCATACTAATCTACCCTTACTTAGACGATCTATTGATCCTTCAGCAGGATCCTCTCACCCTGTCTCAACATCTGAACTGAGTTTGTAGGATTCTACAAAATCTAGGGTTCACTGTCAATCATTTAAAGCCCCAAATGAACCCATCACAAGATCTTGTTTTCCTGGGGTGCAGGATAAGAATAGACTTGATGTCAGTCTTTGTCCCTACCCAGAAAGTGGAAGTTCTCACTTAAATCTTCCAAACCCTTCTACCACTACCATCCATATCAGCCAAAGAATTTCTGAGAATCCTGGGATTCATGGCTTCATTGATTCCCATGCTCCGCCTACCCAGGATGCACATGAAGTTTCAGTGGGTACTGAAAAATTCTTGGAACCAACACATCCGTCCCTTGGAAGTGAATCTTCCTCCTCTTCCCTGTTTAATAAAGGAACTCAGCTGGTGGATATCTACTATCACCCTCAATCAAGGGGTGCACTTAAAGATTCCTCAAGCCAAACAGCATCTTTACACAGATGCATCAGGCCTAGGTTGGGGAGCTGTCTTTCACAGTACCAGCATCCAGCACAGGTTGCAGGGGGAATGGTCTCTTCCAGAAAGAAGGGACCACATCAGCGTAAAAGAGTTTTGGGCCCTTTACTTGGCAATTCAGGCTTTTCAAGGGATCTTTCAGCCAGGCACATTCCTGGTCATCACAAACAACATGGCAGTCCTGTGGTACATAAACAAGCAGGGAGGAACAAAATCCTACCCTCTATGCAGTCTGGCAGTATAAAATCTGGTCCCAGGCAACAGCACTACAGATTTACTTACAGGTGGTCTATGTCCCATCAGAAGACAACGTGATGGCAGACGCCCTGAGGAGGATTTTAGCTCCCTCCCATGAATGAGTGCTTCACAGGGAAGTGTATCTGGATTTAATTCACAGGTGGGGTATTCCTCAGGCAGATCTGTTAGCCTCCTTTCAGAACAGACATATGCCCCTCTTTTGCACATGGCTTCCTCATCCACAAGCCTGGAAGGTGGACCCCTTCTCCTTCTCATTTGAAGGAATGTTCCTTTATGCCTTCCCCTCATTTCCATTGATTCACAAAGTCCTCCTGAAAATACAGAAGGACAAACCAAAAATCCTGTTGATGACTCCCTTATGGTTAAAATAGCATTTGTTTCCCCTACTTTTTCATCTAGCCCTGGACAATCACCAGAGGTTACCTCACCACAGCGACCTACTCTCACAAGACAAGGGGTCCCTTATTCATCCCCACCTTTTCAATCTCTATCTGACTGTGTGGATGATAGAGTTTTGATCCCCTTCAGGCACCTATATTCAGAAGGATGTACTCAGTGTTCTGCAGGAGGCCAGAAAGCCAAGTACTAGGAGAAATGATGTATTTAAATGGAAAAGATTCTCCAATTGGTGCTGCAAGAGTAAACAGGACCCATCTAAAGCTTCTGTTCCACAGGTACTTTCCTACCTATGTGAATCGCTGCATCCAGGGTTGACTTAGTCTTCAGTAAAAGTACATATTTCTGCCATCTTTGTTTGCCCTCCCCTGGCGTCCAGGCCAGATGTCAAGCTGTTTCTGAAAGGGGTCCTCCATATCAGGCCTCCTCGTAAGCCCATTCGCCCACCTTTGGGCCCTTAACTTTGTGCTGGAAAAGTTTACATTCGCTCCCTTTGAGCCTGCCCATTCTTCCACTCTCAAGTTTTGTACTTGGAAAGCAGTCTTGTTAGTAGCTCTCACTTCTGCCTGGAGGGTATCTGTGATACAAGCCCTTATGGCCTCACCTTCGTACCTTATCTTCCATAAAGATAGGGTTCCCTAAAGACTGTCCCGTCATTCATGTCAAATGTAGTTAATGAGATCTCCCTAAATCAGACCATTAACTTGCCTGTCTTCTACCCTCAGCCACAGAACTCCTCAGAAAGAACCTTGCATTCCTTGGATGTTCATAGACAACTGAGGTTCTACTTTGACAAGACCAAATCCCTCAGGCAGTCTGATCAGCCTTTTGCTTCCTTTCATCCCAGGGCCCTAGGAAAGGCCGTGTCTAAACAGACAGTCACCTCTTGGATTTCTAAGGTTATTGCCTTTTGCTACTCTTATCATGAGAAACAGTTGGACTCATCTGTCAAAGCCCATTCCACCAGAGGCGTTTCCTCTTCAGCAGCTTTTTTCAAAGACGTTGATTACTCGTCTCTTCTGGAGGCAGCAACTTGTTCCTCCGTACATACCTTCACCAAGCATTACAAATTGGATTCCATCTCCAGGGCTAGAGCAGGGTTTGCTAGAACTATTCTGCAGAGTCTCATGGACTCTGCTCCTGCACCTGCCACCCACACCACTACCTAGAGAGCTTTGGTACTCTCCATAAAGTGAAGAATACTGCAACACGAGAATAGAAGGACATGGAATAGTTGTGTAAACTTACCATAACCATAGATGTCTTTCTCCTCCATGTTGCAGTATTCAGTCCCACCCACCTACCCTCCTCTCTTACTCATATTATAAACTGGGCTTTTCCCCTGACTACAGACCTTCTGTCTGGGAGGGGGTTTGATTACCTTTTACTACTCTTTTTCCTGAGGGCTATCTTTATGTGGCAGCCAGTTCTGATTTGGGTAGGTGCAGACATTACAGATATAGCCGACTTCATTTCATGGCTCTGACATGCAACGTCGCATGTACCCCTGTATTCAACTTTGATATACTGACCGAATGCCCGGTGCTGCAGTCAGGAACTCCCTAAAGTGAATAATACTGCAACATGGAAGAGAAGGACATCAATGATTATGCTAAGTTCTTACACAACTATTCTTTCTATACATATGAGCTCCATACATTACCCTACCATAAATAAGATTGTCATATCAAAGACAGACATGTAGGGGCAGAAATATATCTGCAGAGAACATTGACAAAACTTCCAGTCACCACCTTTTCCACATGTTTTAGCCCCTCCCAGTACTTCACCATAGATATATGTGATGCCCCACCTCTGGCCCCGTAGGCAAGGAGCCTTAATCCTCACCACTAGTACCAGTGGGGGACGTACATTGGAAGGATGACAGGTACACACACACACACACACTTCCAGATGCAGCTCTCTGCATCAAGTGCAATTTCTCTTAAGAGCACCCACACACTTCCTGATGCAGCTGTCTGCATCAAGTGCAATTTCCCTTAAGAGCACACACACACTTCCAGATGCAGCTCTCTGCATCAAGTGCAATTTCCCTTAAGAGCACACACACACTTCCAGATGCCGCTCTCTGCATCAAGTGCAATGTCCCTTAAGAGCACACAGAGACCACAGTCAGTCTGGGGCTGGTTTCTCCCTCTTTCTCCAGATCCTCAGTAAAACTCGCCACTGGCACAGCTATAGAATTGAGATCTCAGCTGAGTGGCCAAGCCAAGACTTTCAACACCCTCTCTGTCCAACCAGTGCTTCGTGTCCCTGCCCAAGTAGCTGACACACACACTTTGAGGTTTGATTTATATACACACACACACACACACACACACACACACACACACACACACACACACACACACACACACCTGGGAAAGGCTGGCACAGGTTTATTAGCTATGCCCCCTTCTGCCCAGACTATAAGGTAGTTATTACTGCCACCAGCCAGCTCCTTATCAGCTACTTTAAGGCTCTTAACAAAGGGTGTCCAGTCTTACTGTGCAATGTCACTATCAATACAAATGGTAGTTTGACCAAGAGCAAGGCTATTAGGAGTGGCCTACACAGTGGCACCAAATAAATATGCAAGTACTCTCAGAACTTAAATAGGTCTCACAAATATTAGCCATAATGAAAGGTTTAAATATATTTAATAATAAATAAGAAAAGAACAAGAAAATACTCAGTATGTAAGCACAGTAACATCAGAGTTCAAAATCACATGAAATATTTGAAACAGCATTGCAGGACAGTCTCAAATAAAGAAAAACATCTAAATTAAGCTTTGCTATATTCTTGACTTTATCTAAGATAATTACTGTACCCTACTAACTTACTTCAGAGCAAGCAAGGTAGATGTGGTGGATGGCTCTTCCAGCTGATGTTGTCAGGTCAAAGACAAATACAGAATACTCTCTCTCTCTCTCAGACTTCTCAAATTAATATGTCAAATATTACTGCTGGGATACTTGCAGAATGACATCATTTCTTGTCGTCTGACTTCAGTTCCCAGGCTCAAAACAGGCATTGATGCCAGTTAGCCATTTAGCATCTGTCTGTGAAAATACTCAGAAAGGGGCTTCTCCCTCAGATCTAGGCAGATCCTTCATGGAAGTCATAAAACAAATACCTTCATGCACATTTCAAAGCTAGTTATTATTTCACAATAGGGAAATCTCCCTATTATAGACATTGTGTCTGTTACTGCACTGAAACTGAAAGATAACATCGTTTTTATGGCCCAGCCATAAAGTAATTTAATTTCAACTATTTTTCTGAAGTTTTGCAAGTTAACCTCCTGTGTTCCAGTTTCCCTTGTTAAAATATATACATTTAAACAATTACAATAGTGTATATACATTTTTATTCTTTTCCAGTAGCGTACACTGTGGATACATCTTTAAGCTCAGTACTTTAAAAACCCTTTTCAACACACGTCTGTACAAATCTAGTTTGCTGTACACATAACATACAGTTCTAATAAAGTTGTAACACAAGCATCTTACATGAAACATGTTGACCTTCACAAATGACACACAACCATTTACAAAATTCCAGGCAGCTGTGCTGGCAGTATCTCTGTTTGTCACACTTCTGTATAAATCATGTTGATATTCACAAATGACATAATTATTTACAAAATTCCAGATAGCTGGGCTGGCAATATCTCCTTTCGTGACGATATGAATGACGTGACGTAAAGACCTGAAAGTGTCTGAAACATATCTTTAATAGATACTGACAACACTTCCCACAAATTAAAAACTGTAAAATGACAGGCACCTACAATACCAATCAGAATGTTGTTGTCTAACCACCACTTCCCATTGTCAGAGTTCATCAGGGTGGTGTTATTTCTGCAGTAGTCTCCTCTCCTGGTTATGCTGATTGCCCTAGCCAGAACCACAGATAGCTCATTTAAAGCATCAGTTTTCCTGGAAGGACAAGCGTAAGGCCTCAGTAGCCACTCCCTGTACTGTATGTAAAGGAAATACTGCCTAATTTCTGTCTCCTTCATTCACCATGCTGGTTCTGACAGCTGAGCACTAACAGATATAGCCATTACTTTGCATCTGTGTAAAATGGCAGCCAGTAAATCATACATATAATGATTTCTGAATCTCAAGTAGTATAGTTTGTCAGTGCACAATTGTGCAACGTGTAAAAGTTATATCCCTGATGCATGCCTTAGGAAGAAGCTGCATTCTTTGGCCATCTTGTGTGGCAGCATAATTAGGTGATTTTGAGCCATTTGTGATGTGTGGATTTCACTATATAATACGCATCTAGTTATAAAACAAGGCATTTTGAATTCTGTCTAGTGCAAAGTTTCACAGTAATCGCACAGTTTGAGAGAGGTCTGTTGAGTAAAAATGTAAACAGAAAGATCCCATATAAACCTGAGTCTTCACTGCACTGTGTGTGATACCTTAACTCTCCTGTGAAGGAGGCCCATGGAATATTTACAAATGACTCCCCGTAATGGCATTTAGGTGTCCCAGTTCTAAGGCTTCTGAATGCCTGCTGACTTAGTTTTCAACCCTTTAAAATATTCATTAGTTCAGGTGTTTAAAGCTGAATTCCACTAGCTGTAGACATGATGTTTCAGCCTTTTTATGGGCTAGTAGGTACAGCATAAGTAGTTCGACAATTCTGTGAAAAATCTCCATTTATAAAAGAACTTGATGCACTTAACGTTTGGGTGACTACCAAGTAACCTGAGTAACAAACAAATCATAGAGTGACTTTTTTTATCTTTTGATTTGAGTGAATTGCATTTATAATTGCTTTCATATGGTAAGATGTGCTATTCCAGCTATTTAAAGACGTACTTCAACAGCTGAGGCTGGTAAACTGTTACACAGACGTCATAGGAGTCCCACAATGCTGAGATGTGCTTTGTGCCTGTAAGTTGTAATTAGAATGTGTGCCTCTCTATGTATTACCCTTTCTCCGGTAGGTGTATTATTGTATGTGTACATCAGATGTCCCCTTCATCTGTCTAACATGTGTTTGACCCTGTGATTTTCCAGGCAACATGTCAGCATATCATGTGAGACCCATTCTTCTCCTTTACATACCAGTCATGCCTAACAGAGATGCAGTGCCCTATATAGACTGTATGGGAACCTAAGTGTGGCAAGTACACCACCAGTATCACATACCTGTCTCAACCACTGTAGTTGTGTACAGGTATGTTATTTTTCTATAGCTGTTGTTACCTGTGTTTCCATATCTGTCATCCTAACTATTGTTACTAGTATTGAGTGTGAATATGTTCCCCTGTTTTTGCAGCTGTTACCATGAGCGTAGGATGTTCTGGTAGGCAGAGGCCAGATAACTTCAATTCTGTGGAGAGTGAAGTCTTGCTGCAGACACTCAGGACCTATGGGTAGCAGCTTTTGGGGAAAGGAGATTCTGACCAGCCTCTACAGAAGCAGGTATGTCAGTCCTCCATGACATGAGTGCTGAGGGTGGGAGCAATTGTTCATGACAGGAATGTATTAGGTGTGACACAGACATAATTAGTAGTGAATGGGAGAAGGCCTGACATATACTAGCTGATATGTCAACCGCAGGTAAAATCCAACCAGGGACAACCACACTGATATACAAGGAATGACTTCTGTTTTCTCCGAGTGGGAAAACAGATACAGTGACAGTCTCTGAAGGTGTGGACATTGGTAGCATGATGACCCAGTCACCAGATATGTAAGAGGGTGACACTCTAGGTTAGTGTGACATACATCGTAATGTCTTTATAACAGTAATGTCTTTACAGAGAGTAGTAGATACATGTTTGTTTATCTGGTATTTCTTAACACCCTTGGCAGACATGTCGGCATTTCAGGTGTACCATATGTAATTATTTTCACTTTGATGTTTCTATGTTGTGTATTCACAGGGCAGAGTTGTGCACTGATGACACATACAGGGGCTATGACAGGACATATGGCTGATGTCATGCCTGCATAGTTGTACCAGAATCACAGTAAGATGATGTAGTGGTACTGCTGTTTCCATCCTGGGTTTTCATCGGTTCATAAGTTGGTACTAGGCTATCGGCCGTAGGGCCTGTACAAGCCTAGCCATAACAATTCCCTGGCTATTTCTTCCCACACTATTTACTTCCCTGGACCCCTGTCTAGCAGGGCGACTGACGTGATCCCCAGGTTGAATTTCCTTTCTCCCATCCAGTCGTCAAGGTTCCCTTTGAAGAGGGCATCCTTTGTACAGGGTAATCATACAGCCACACACACTTTTATGAACCAGTGGTTGTGTAGTCTGACTATTCACTGTCCATGAAAGCGAGAGGACCTCCAGCGGCTGTGAACCCCACCATTGCTCCACTGTGGTTCTTGCAGATGAGTGCTTTCTGTCAGATGTGGGTATATCCACCATAGTTCAATCTTGCAGTGGTGCTAGATCCTGTCATGTATCACAGTTGACACTCGACATGAGAAATCTGGAATTACATAATCCTGCATGGAGCTGATTGATACTTTGTGTGGCATTAAGGAAAGTGCTGCACTTTCAGCAGCGCTTTGATGACATGAAGTCCAGAAACAGTGTAGTGATTCAGCTTATAAGGTCTGTGGAGGCATGCACGTGTTTCCATTGCCATCTCCATGTGGAGGATTTTTAGAGCCTTCATCACTGCCCATACTGACAGCATTGCCCATGGTTAGAGCTGATCATTTGTGGGGGCTGTTGCAGAGTGTTAACTCAGCACCAGAATCAGGAAGTGTATAACGGTGTGCCACTCCTCCTCATGGGAGACAATGGCACTCAGCCTGCATTGACAGGAACGTATTATAGTAGAACTCATTTATGCAGACATTGGCAACTTAACAGATCAAGACCCCACTCAGTTTGGTTTTGGAAGGACAGGTCCCGTCTCCTGAACTGTTAAGTTTCTTTGAAAAGGCTATAGCGACTATGATCAGTGATTATTCTGTGCATTCTGCTTATCTCAACCTGGCCAAAGGTTTTGATACTATCCCCATGCTGGTATTGTGGAAGAATTAGACAGACTTAATGTAAGTCATTGTGTTGTCCGGTGGATTGCAAATTGGCTGTCCAACACATCTCAGCTTGTGAATGTTGCTGGTATTTTCTGTCTGGACATATAGTTGTAGTCAGTGGGATACCATAGGGATAAGTGCTGAGCCTTTAACACTTTGGCATTTTTGTTTGCATACATCCAAGCCAGTATCCCAGAAGTGTAGCTGACTAAGTTTGCTGATGAGTGCATGAGTTGGACACTGTTATCCACTCATCGTCTGATGCCAGACAACTCCAGCAAAAACTGGAATATGCACATACCTGGTGCACTGAAAATGGTCTTAAGCTAAATGCAAAAAAGGGCAGCACAGTAGCAGTTGGCAAAAAATAAATGCTTGCTCCTCATGGAACTTCTTTTCAGATAGATATGGTCATAAGAGACTTTGGTACTTATGTGGAGAACTCTTTCTTGTTCAGTCATCGTGTTTCTGTTGTAGTCAAAGAAATCACTTTTATCTGGTCCACTTAGTTTCCAGGAGAATATCTTCAAGATCCAAAGAAGTCATCTTATCCCTATACTCTTCTTTTATCAGACTCATTGTCAAATACAGCGTCCTTTTTGGTATGTACAAATCCAAGGATATTACTCAACTGGAAAGGCCTCAGAGATTTCTAACCAAGAAGATTTAAGGCCTTAAGTCCTTCAACTATCCAAATAAATTATCACTATTCTCCTTATCTGCTCCTAGGTGACCTGCCTTGCTTTTTGAGGCATGAAAGACTCAGTCCTATTTGACCTTCTATTTCTTCTTAAAACCAGTGGTTCTGCAGCCACCCACATTAGCTTCATAAATCTACACCAACAATAAAAAAGATTTGCTGGAAAGAACATGCAGAATAAGTTTACCACTAAAGGTTAAATAAAGTTCTACTTTGGCTACCTTCAAGGCTACTCCTGATTAGATCTTTCCTGACCTAGAGTAGTCCAAATACAGGCTTTGCTGTATTCTGGACTTTTGGAAAGTTCCTGTGTTGCCATTTCCTTTCTTGGATAAAGGGAGGCTTCTTTGTTCACCAGTGGCAGTGGGGAGCTTGGAGCAGCCTATCTATCCCTGGAGGAGTGTTCCCAGCACAAGAATCTGGTAGTCTATTGGCCGTTTTGGGCCAATTTGTAGCTCTTTCAAGTCCCCCTGTATAAAACCTGGTTTAGCGCAGCTTTGTGTGATTTTGTGCATAGTGCAGCATCATTGGATGTAAACCATTCTCGGCTCCACAAAGTCTGCTCTTCACTTTTTCCCTTAGAACTGATTTAGTTCTCATAATAAACACCCTGTTCCCACTCTAAAGCCTGGCACTTGCTCAATAAAGCAATTATATAAGTCAGCACTAAAAAATTAAAAGCACTACACCCTCACAAACTCCCCTTAAGTACTTTGTTCCCCATTGGCCCTTTTTTTCAATTGTAAAGGAATTCCCAATACTATTCTAGCATGTCCAAAGGTCAGTCGTCAATCTCCTCTCTGGTCCAGCTGGTGAATCTGGGAATCTTGAGGCAATGTTACAACTGCCTCATGTACACAGACAACCCTCTCCTCCTCCCAACAAATTCCAACACATGTGAGAGATGCAACCATATAGCCAAACTGGAGGATAAGCTCTCTCAACTCAGTACTGGCGTAACCAGTCAGGAGGAGAAGGAAACCACACTCACTACAATTCCAGTCTCACATAGACCTACCACGACAGCAAACCAAACACACAAACACACAAAAATATACTCGGAGGCTCTAAATAAAAATCTGCCTAAGCAGCAGAGACCTCCAAAGCAGACACCCAAGCAACCGCTACCCCAAAACAAAACACGTGCAACACATAGCTCACAAAGCCAGTGTGCTGAATAGTCACAGCCCTTAAGGCTAAACAACACACCTGATACACTTGTAGTAGGTGACTCTATCGTCACGCACACTGATGTCCCGCTCACCAGGCTGAACAAGGAGAAGGTCACGGTGAGCTGCCTGTCCGGCGCTAGGATCCGCCACATAACACAAGCACTCAGGTCACTCCAAGATAAGTACAAGTATGACTCGGTCATCGTCCATGCTGGTGTGAATGACCTGAGATGTACCTCCCTGGACTACATGAAAAGAAACATAGAGGAGCTCTCTGAGCATGTAGCCCAGGCCGGTATGACCCTGACCTTGAGTAGCATCTTACCCTCACCAAGAATGATGCCAGAATATGAAGACAAGATGATCAATTTCAACAATTGGCTTAAGTATTGGTGTCATTCAAAGGGGATCCAATGCCTGTCTGCCTGAGATGACATGCTCGACAAGCCACGATGCTTCACTAGGGACGGCTTGCACCTGTCACCCCTGGGCTTTCGGATATTGGCAAAGGCTCTTGCCACCCCCATAGTGCCTTTTTTAGGCAAGGCTCAAAAGACAAACCCACCTCCATAGGTATCACAAGAGATACGAAACTAAGAGTAATGCTACTCAATGCCAGAAGTCTAAACCTCAAGATGCACACACTCAAAACTCTCCTTAGCATGGAGAACATCGATATCTGTGCAGTAACAGAAACCTGGTTCAAGGCTCCCGAGAGCACCCCAGCACTACCAGGTTATACCTCATACCATGTTTTTCGGCCCCAAAATTTGGACCGAACCACAAAAGGAGGGGGAGTATCAATATTCGTCAAAGGTACCCACACCTCCAGGTTGGTAGCACAGCACGAAGCATCAGAGACTATCCATGTGCAACTAACAGTGGGTAAAACTGCCTTCCAGTTTATAGCCTGCTACAGACCACCCTCCCAAACCCAGGAACCCCACTCGGCCTTCCTGAGAACATTGGAAAATATGAAGGTCTCTCCAAATACCATTATATTGGGCGACTTTAACTACCCTAACATAGACTGGGAGCATTACTCTAGCTCCAACACCCTAGCCCAAAGGTTCCTAGAATTTATAAAGTCAAATGCTATGGAACAACTTGTTGCCACTCCCACAAGAGGGGAAAACATACTGGACCTGATCATCACCAACATGGGGACTCTATGCTCCAGACCAGAAGTGTATCCCTCACTGGTAAGATCAGACCATAAACTAATCTCACTAGATATTCACATCCCGACCCCAGCCCCTGCCCAGAAAACCACAGTGAAAAACTTCTCTAAAGCAATTTTCACACTCCTCAAAATCGAGGTGGAATCCTTCAGAGCCCCCAGGCCTGTGGAAAATACGGCCCAGACTGCAGAATCCTTTATAAACGCGTTCTATGAACACCTTCAGGAATGCATGGATCATGCAATCCCAAATAAAACCAAGACCCAGTCCTCCAAGGTTAGGCGTCCTGTCTGGTGGACCCCAGCCATAAACAAACTATACAATAGAAGGAGGAAGCTTCTACATGATAGAGCAAAATCCCAAAAAGGGAAGACATCTCTGATCAGTATTAGCAAAAAACTACGGGCACTCATAAAATCGTCTAAGGCCAGCTTCGAGAGGAAAAATTGCACAGGACACTAAGGATAATCACAAGGCTTTCTTTAGTTATGCTAGGAACCTGGGTGAGAGTTCCCAGATATGCTCAGAATTAGTCCAAAATGACAAAAAATACACCAAAACCACAGACATTGCCAACATCCTAGCTGACAGGTTCAGCGCAAACTTCTCCCCCCCCTTCCCCACCAAAATGGAAAATAAATATCCCAGCAGAGTGCTGCCCCCCTGACATCTCAGATGCTCAGGTAAGAGCCGCCCTCTCCAAAGCAAAAAACACAGCATCAATGGGACCAGACGGTGTCCCGGGCTGCGTCCTACATGAACTCCAAGAAGAACTAAACCCAAACATAAAACTACTGTTCAATCTCAGCCTTACTACAGGATATGTACTCAGAGAGTGGCGTACAGCAACAGTGGTCCCTCTCCACAAAGGTGGTGCCTCAACGGATCCTGGAAACTATCGCACCATAAGCCTGACTAGCTTGGTCTGCAAAGCTATGGAAAGGATCATCATGGACCTCATAAATAAAGATATTGGGGACCTACAGACACTGGATCCTACCCAGTTCCGCTTTGTTAAGGGTGGATCCTGCCTCTTAAACTTGGTCGATTTCTTTGAAACAGTCACCAAGGCCATTGATGAGGGGAAGGTGGTCCACACAGCCTACCTGGACCTTGCAAAAGCCTTCGATACAATATCCCACTCGGGCATTATAGATAAGCTTAACTATAAACCCCTATGTCACTAGATGGGTTGCAAACTGGCTCAAGGACAGAACCCACATGGTTAGAATTGCTGGAGCCATGTCAGACTCCAAACCAGTTACAAGTGGTGTCCCACAAGGCTCAGTCCTGGGACCTCTCTTGTTCGGTATATATTTCTCGGAGGTACAGGCTAACACGGAAGGACTGTGGCTGACCAAGTTCGCAGATGACTGCAAACTGGGTGCCATAATAGACTCTCCAGCCGACACAAGCATCCTACAAAAGGGCCTCATAGAAACAGACAACTGGTGCCAGAGCCATGGCCTCAAGCTAAACACCAAAATGTGTATAGTCATCCCCTTTGGAAAAACAAAGTGCCCACAAATTATCACATAGGTGGTAATCCATTAAGTACGGAAGAAGTAATTAGGGACCTGGGTACCCAAGTTGATAGCAACCTCTCATTTGACAAACACGTGGCCAAAGTGGTTAGAAAAACATTTTATATAGCCCACCTAATCATGAAGGGATTCACATCTAGATCAGGGGAGGTCATCGTGCCTCTTTACTCATCCCTCATCAAGCCCATAATTGAGTACAATGCCCCTTTTGGGATGTACCTTACCAGACACCTGCAGCAATTGGGAAGACCCCAAAAGTACCTCACCAAGAGGATCAAAGGGCTCAAACAGATGCCATATGCTGCCCTGTTAAAGAAACTCCAGCTCTACTCAGTGGCATACCGCCTGCTCAGAGGCGATCTGTGCTTGACGTATAAAGCCATGTCCAACCTGGAATTAATGGACATGCTGCACCTCAGAAAATCCAAATCCCATCGAGCTACGCGCTCGAGAGACTTGAACCTCAGCACTGAAATAAATAGGACATGCTGGAGGGACAGATTCATAACCCAGAAGCTCCCTTCATTTTGGAATAAAATCCCAGTCCAGGTTAGGCAGAGTCCCTCATTGACTCTCTTCAAGAGGAATCTTGTTGAGTGGATGGGAGATTGTAGGTTTACCCCAGGTATCACTTCTGTGTCACTGTTAGACAGAGGCAGAGTATACTAATCTTGAAAAAGGGCATAGCAAAATTCATTTAAAATGGGTGGCGAAAGCCAAACACATTCTGGCTAGGCTTATAAATGCCCTAGGGCAGATAGCCTAGTATGAACCTATGAACCTATGGGTAGACACAAATTTTCACCAGGGTTATTATGTATAGCCCCACTCAGTTAGGGAGGTCGGCACTATTAAGTACTTGAAATAGTGTGATTAGAACTTGCTTGTCTACTTAAAGTTGTATTTGGCTAGACATTTTATGGTCCTCTGTGATTGTTTGCCTTGTATTGCTCCTATGGTTCCATGCTCCTCACTAATGAACTCCAGCTATGGGAGGGTCTGAGTCCTGTCAGCCAATACCCATAAAGTAGTAGCAGGTCATAGTTACTTAGTAGCACCCCCATCCCAGTCACAGGTGGATGGTCATCCCAACAAATTGTCTATTTCTGCACCACAAGATTCCTTTCTCTACCTTCTGGGATGTAATCCCTCACCCAGTCTGTGTTGACAGCTGTGTGTTATTGTGTCCTTCAGCACCTGTGCACATGCTTATGACTGTGATTTACTATACCATCCATTCTGTGTAGTATATTTAAAGAGGTCTTTTGCAGTGTGACCCAGCAGTGCATGGGAGAATATTACGCTGTCAAACTTTTAAAAGTTTAAACATCATATGGTCGACATCATATGATCGAACTTTTAAAAGTTTGAACGTTTCAACGCAGATCTCAGTACAGTGCGGAATGGGAAGAGTTCCCTTTCCTGCACTGTAATGTGATCTCGGAGTTGGTATATTTAAAGAATGGGGGGTGTGGGGGTGCAGAGGGGGTTTGCCCCCTTTATTAAGTGGTCAGGTAAGTTTTTTTGTGCTGTTGTTTTTTTTTAGGTTTTTGAATTTTTAAAAGTTCGATCATATGGCTTCGACCATATTACGTTCAAACTTTCAACAATTTGATAACATAATATGAACCCGCCGTGCATTGTTTAGCATAGCCTGACATTAACACAGCATGGATCATGTTTGATCTATGTGTCACTGCAGTACCATTAGCTGCTTGTCATAGCCCATTGTTCTGGATTGTATGCTGCTTCCTGCTTACTCCACTGTGTTTTGTTCGGCATGTGCTTTTTCATCTTCCATTTCACTGGCCCTTACAAATGTTGTCACAGAAGCCTCTGTGCCTGTGGTATGTAGGCCTTGCTTTGACACAGCTGTACTTTAGGGCTTTCCCGCTTGTTTTCTCAATGTCATATTGTGTGGAATGGCACAGGCCATAACCAGCTTGCAGGCTATGGCAAGGGAGTAGTAGTGTCTCCCCAGATGTATTGAGGCACAGAATGCATGTCTTCTTCAGACCAGGTACACTTTCAGTGATGTTGCACATCCACATTTGCCATGTTGTATTGGAAAACAGCAACACACTCTGGATTACATACTGGTATTATAAGCAAAGGCTGAAGGGTTTATCTACCATTACCTGCAACACACAACGGTCATATCATTGGGGGAGGTTAGTGCAATATGTGCACACCATTTGTAGCTGTACACATATGTGCAGCAAATTGTGCCTGCAGTTCACTAGATCTCCTTCTGTATAAGTGTCTTGCTGGAAACTGGGAAATAAATGGCATGTATGCCATATGTGAGAGTCATGGAAGCTACTTGGCTGCTGTACAGGCAATCTTATCTGATGATGTTTTTTCCTCCATTACTAATAGTAATTTGATCATTAGACACTAATAACTGTCAAGACTTTTGTGAGTGTTGCCATGTCAATTATTTGTTCTGTGTAGCTGCCAAGTAAAATGCTTTCTTAGTTACTTTGAAAAATGGATACTATGAACATTTTGCTTCTACTTTTTTCACTTTACCCCAGCACAGATTGCTTTAACATCTGCCAACAACTCTAGAAAACAATATAGGGTAAGGGATTAAGACCACAAACATTTACATATGAACACTCTTCTGGAAAAGTACCTGTGGTCTCAAGTTTTCCCATATACTATAAGTAATCCTTCTTTACCTCATGTATTTTTCTGTTTGATGCAGACATCTTTGAACCCTCTGTACTACTATGGCCCAACCACCCTCAATTTGAAATAGCATTACCTTACATCAGCTATGGATTGCCCACAAATTCTAGCTAGCATTCAAGTTCCTTATCCCTCTTCCTGTCCTTATTCTTCATCTCCACTCATACATGCCTCTGCAAATCAGTGGGCAGGACAGTGACTGTAATCTGGAGTTTAGTTTTGACCTCTAGTCATTGCATTTGAGGAGAGTGCATGTTCTTTGTGTGTGTGTGTGTGTGTGTGTGTGTGTGTGTGTGTGTGTGTGTGTGTGTGTGTGCGCACGCGCGCACTCACACGCATGTGTGCATGTGCATGCTGGGGAGAAGGGGTCTACAGGTATCCTGTTTTCTTCCCACCTTCCAAAACATGTATTTGTCATTGATTGTCTGCCTTGGCCACCCATAATAGCTTGAAAGAATCCACAGTATACCTGTCCAGTTTAGTTGACAAATACATTAAAATTAAATATTTTATATCCTCTTTTATTTTATTTGTGTGCCAGAGCATTTGATTGTTTCTTGCCTCCATTCCCTTCACTGGTTTCGTAATTCTGTATTGCTTGCTTCTTGCCAGTCTTAAATTCCTTTTTCTGTAAAGCTGCCAGAACTGCAGACAGGGTCCTATACATGGCATTTATAATCTTTTTCCATCTTTGTCATCCCTAAGACCATCCATTCTAATTTGTGTATTTTTTCCAGGATTCCCTCAAGCAAAGTGCACAACATGGTGTCCGAAGTCTGTTCTCATCCAGTTCAACCTTTGGGTTATTGGATCTGATTGGCTACAACCACAGTGCCTTAAAGAAGCTTTGGATTCTGGGCTACTTCCCTACCCATAATTCCCTCAGTTACCCCAGATCTCACTTAATGCTGGATCTAGAAGGACGTGGTCTTCAAGGGTTCTGACTTTTTATTAAGATAAGTGACTTGTGGTAGTTTTCTGGGGTATCTGTGATGCCTTATTTTTGCCTGTCACCTGTATCTTATTTCTAATTCTTCTTCGATATTACAAAAAGTTTATGTACTAGTAGCTAGTTCTTCATGATAATAATGGTTGAACAGTTGTAAGTATTATTTTTCTTTCTTTCCTATTGAAGCAAATTATCTAGTGTAAAATTTCAACGGCTTGAACCCTTTCTTTTGTTTGTCAGCAAGTACTGTTCTTATTTTGGTCTTTGTTAAACAAGGTCACTTCATCCATCCATCCACAGCCCCTTTTTTTCATTTTTGTCATGGGGTCGGGATGTCACACAACAGTGATAATCAGGTAGAGCCAAGGTTTACACTGCAAGGTGACTAGCCCTACTGCGGTAGATCTTCCATGCCGTACACTTGCATACACACTTGCACCTAGCCATTTTAGAGTGTCCACTCCACCTATTGTATGTCTTTGGAATGTGAGAGTAAACTTGAGCACCTGGAGGGAAACCCCCGCATACACAGGGAGGACACGCAGATCCCTCACAGAAGGCACCTCAGTTGAGAATCGAACCAGGGAACCTCTTGCTGTGAGGCGACAACACTATCCACTGCGCCAGTGTGCCTCCCTCTACACGGACATGGTCACTAGCTTCAAGAAATGTTTGGCCTGATAACATATGATCCCAATGCAGGACCCTTCACTCTTTTTGTGTTTACTCCCTAAGGGTGTCATGCATAAATGCTGATTGTGAGGCATGTGCCATTTGTGGTGCTAGAGGGCTTCAGGATAGAGGGGGGCAAGTTGGATGTTCTACATATTGATCACTGCTCCAGCAGCATTACGGGTTATATTGCCAAAGATATAACAGCAGGCCAGCTTCCATTCCTGTCAAGGATATATAACAGCCAGCCACCTTCCAGAGCTTTAGGCTACCTCCCACACACTCAAACTTCAAGCAGCTCAAGCTGAGCTAACTAAAACCAAGTTTAGGCGAGAAGCCCTTCAGAGCTGTACTGCCGCAGAACAGAACGCTCCTCTGATGCTTGTGAGGATCGACAGTCAACTTGTGCTTTCTTTAGCTGGCCAAATAAGTTCCATATGGAGAAAAAAACTTCCTTTTTTTTTTTTACTGATGTTTTATTACTTTTCTCATCAGGAAAGTTACTTTAAAGCTTGGAGTGTTGTGTTTTAATGGATTGTCTCAACACTGGAATTCACTTAAACAGAGCACTCATAGTTTCTGTCAGTCTAAAACTAATGTTACCTAAATGATAAAATGTTTTCTGAGAAGATATTGTGTTTATTTTTCTTTTGTGGGGTCGTCATAGTGTTTAAGTGTTTTTTTTCCTGTCAAAAAAGTAACTTTTGTGGACTGGTAGTTTTACTGGCGTTATTGCTTGTTTTCTCCAGGATGAAGACACCATTTTTTACTTGACCGTGGAAGAGATTGTCAGTGTCATGGTCGGCCCTTCTTCCATCCACAAAAAGAAAAGGTTAAGCAAAACAGTCTTTGCCACCACAGCAGGCTAGCAATTTCCCCTTAGCCGCAGCTGGGTGACTCTGCTGTAGCCATTTGTTATACCTCAGACTACTCAGCTTTTACACTGAATCCCTCTAGTGTAGCACTTACACCCAGTATGGACTGGGGGTTAGCTGCATCCTCTGCAGCTCTTGAGGTCTCCTCAGTGGGAGCCACTCTTGTTGGTACTGGGAGAAGGAACAGGAAAGGTTTCCGTGTTGTGTCAGAATGCTATGTCCATCCCTGGGGAAGCTGCAGCTGCCAGTTAGTAACATAGTTGGCCCAGTTTTTCCGGTCAAAAGAAAAGAGAAAACCAAACATGTATATACTACTCCTCAAATGTCTTTGGATAGGTGTAGTTTACTGGTACTGGCTCAGGGTTTGATTTAGGTTAGTGATCCTTCTTGTAGAGTAGTTTCTGGTAAAAGAGGGATTTATGTAAATGAAAATAAACCCTGTTAACATAATTTTAGTTGCAAACATTATACATTAGAAACCATGTTGACATAATTTTAGTTGCAAACATTATACATCACTTATAATCTATCCAGTCATTGTCAGTCAAACATTACATAACTTATTCAAATCCTGCCTTCTTTTAAACCTTATTCCTCTTCTGCATGTACTGTTCTCACAATTCCCATTTTTTCTATGTAATTTGCTCCTACCCTTTTCTAAAGATCCCAATTCCAGTTGTTTTATCTCTGTTACTATATTTACTACTTCAAGGACATTGGCTTAGACTTTGACTTTCATCTTCTAGTAAATCATTTCCTTAGTTACACCAATTTGCTCACCCCGTATCTCTGCCATAGTAGGCCACAGGGAATCTTTAAAGTCTGCCAACTCATTACATTCCCAGAAAATATGTTCCCAATCACCTCTTTCTTCCCCATCACACCACCAACATTAGCTGTCTACCGGAGGAAAAATTCTTTGGAGCCTACTTGGGGTATAAAAATACCTATGTAAACACTTCCAAGCAAAGGTCCTAAATCTTCAAGACTTTGTTACATATTTCGAAGACATACATATAGTACCCCCATTGTTTTTTTTTGTGTGAATTGCTTATCCATTCTCTCTCCCCAATCCTTTCTAAGCTCTGTGATTGAGTCTTATAGTTATCAGGCAATATTTATGTGCTGTACTACTTACTCCTTTTTTAATAGCAGCTTCTGTTCTAGTTTCTACTAAAAACTCTACCAGTGCTGGTGTTTTGCTTAGGATCCCCCTATTTCTTTCTTTGCCTATACTCTGACATCAGCCCTTGATAGGGAACGCAATCTCTAGCCTGCAGTCCAAATAAATTCTTAGCATCTTCCCGATGTCCTTCATGGATGCATCTGCAGTCATAACAACTGGGTTGTCCTGTCGTCAGGCAGCCCTTCGGTCGGCCGGATTCCAAAGTCTGGGTCCGGCTTCGGCTGATGTCGCACTTCACCCGACGTCATCTCTGCTGGTCTTCGGGTATAAAGGCATCAGCCGACGCCATTTTCCTCAGTCTTTCTTGCCGCGTGGCGCCCGAAGCAGAAGCTGTTCGCAAGTGCCGGTCGGTCAGATCCAGAGATTACTACTACCGAATACTACTCAAGACTTCTAAAAGCTAAGTACCCCGTTGGGGACTCTTTCTTGCCTCAGCCGATGTCAGAAAAAGTCAATAACTGTTTAACTTGTGGGAAACAAATACCTCATAAAGATTTCCACTCTTACTGTCTGCCTTGCTTAGGCCCAGACCACGACGTAGCAGCCTGTACGGCCTGTGCTTCCTTCAACCGACGAACGCTAAGGCGTCGGTCGGAGTTTGCTGAACAGTTTTTCGGCTCAGACTTTGCGTACATTATGCCGTCGGATCCTCCGACTACCCAAATTGTTAAAAAACGCAAGGAAAAAGACCGACACTCGCGGCCCGCGGTTTCGGCCGAAACCACGGTCAAGCAAGCCGCGAGTGTCTCGGTTTCGGCCGAAACCGAGAAAACTGCTCAATCTTCAGCCGAATCCATGACTACTACTGAGGCTCCCGCTACTTTACTTGAATCGGCCTCAGAAATTTTGCCTACAACTGTGGCTTCTAGTGAGTTATCTGACACCATCCCTTTGGATGTCTCTACCCCAGCACGTGGTGCTGCAAGACCCCCTGCAGCCATGTCTATCAAGGCCTTTGCCAGGGCTAAAGCAGCCAAATCTACTAAGTCAGTGCCTGTTAAACCTCCCCACAGGCCCACTTCCAGTTCACAAATGCTTAGTCTGGCAGAAGATTTAATATCTTTAATTAGGGGATCCCAATCTCACCCAGACAGGGCCTCTCAGCCACCAGAAAAGAGACCTAGGACAGAGCCCCCCGAGCCAGTGTCCTCTGATGATTCTGTGGATGACTCCGACATTGCAGAACAACCAGAGGATCCTTTTTCTACTTATGAAGACTCTGATGCTGAAGAATCCATTCCAGCTGCCTCTCCACCAGAGGAATTTTCCTTTGGTGAAACCTTACATGCTATGAGAGAGCAATTCCAATGGCAGGGACAAGATTTCTCAGATTCAAGAAAAAGGCTTAGGACTTTTCTGCACTTACCACAACATAGGCCCTTAGCTATCCCTCCTGTTTTGCCTGTTGTGGATGATGCATTTAATGATGTCTGCACTGCTCCTGATTCTTTACCTCCAGCCCCTGCCAAACTGATAGATTTTACAGGGTGCCAGACACTCATCACCACCTATACAAGGCCCCACTGGCGGACCCCGAAACTATTTCCCAGGGGCCTAAGGCAGTAGCCTCGACCACTACAAAAAACCCTATACCTTCAGAAAGGGAATCCAGGTCTTTAGACAGATGGGGCAAAAAAGTTTACACTTCTGCTACTCTCTCAGCTAGAGCTTTAAACTGTCAGTTTCACATGATACAATACCAAGAGTTTATGCTTGATCAGTTAACTAAAAAGCTATCCTCTGATGACTCTATAGATAAGAAATATGTATTAGAAATGGTAAATAACATACAACAGGTTAGTAACCATTCCTTAAAATGTGGCTATGATGCACTGGAGGCTTCATTTAGATCAGCCATGACTGGCACAGTGATAAGAAGACATGCATGGTTGAAAGAGCAGGTCTTACCGGATCATGTTAAAGCTAAGCTATTAGATGCTCCTATGGATAAGGCCAGTTTATTTGGTGCACCTGCCCAGCAGGTAATGAAGAAAATGGAAGAAAAGGCAAAATCTGTACAAACAGTTAAAGATTTCTTACAGGTTCAGCCCCCAAGGTTTAGCAGGAACTGGCCTGCCAAAAATTGGTCCTTTCCTGACTCCACAAGATCCCAAAGGGGCAGGAATAGATGTTCCAGAGGCAGAAATCAATCCAGAGGAGGTGCCTACAGAGGACGACAGTGGCAAGGTAATAACAGAGGCACAGACACAACCACTACCACTGCAACAGGACAATCACAGTGACTTGACTCTAACTCCGCCTACCAGGGAGCAAATAGCAGCACCATTAGGTGGAAAGTTAGCCTTATTTTCGAAAAATTGGCACTATATCACAAAAGACAAGTGCATTTTACAAACCATAGACCAAGGATACCGGTTCCACTTCCACACTTTACCAGTCAAAAGAGGAATGCCAAACCTGCCTCCAAATCAAAAAATAGAAGCTCTACAGCAGATAATGCAATTAACAAACATGAGAGCTGTGGAAAGAGTACCAATAACAGAACAGGGCAAAGGATTCTACTCCAGACTATTCCTAGTTCCAAGAAAAGAAAAAAGTTGGAGACCTATTCTCGACCTGTCCATCTTAAACACATATATCATTGTCCCAAAATTCAAAATGCTGACCCTACAGCAACTTCTTCCCATGCTGGGCAAGGAGTGTTGGCTGGTAACTCTAGATCTCAAGGAGGCATACCTGCACGTCCCCATTCGACCAAATTGCAGAAGATACCTCAGATTTCTTGCAGGATCAGAGCATTATCAATTCTAAGCATTGCCCTTTGGCTTATCTACTGCACCCAGAGTATTCACAAAATGCCTGGCATCAGTAATCGCCCACTGCAGACTACAGGGAATCCAAATTTATCCATACCTGGACGACTGCCTGCTACAAGCGGACAACAAAAGCAAGCTGACAACAGATTTACAAAGGGTCATTTACTTGCTACAAGCCCTGGGATACACAGTCAATTTACAAAAGTCAAGGCTGATACCATCCCAAACAAGGACATTCTTGGGCGCGGAACTGGACACAGTAAAACAAATGGCATTCCTAACTGCAGAAAAACAAAAAGAACTTCCTCTTTACTTCTTGGCATTAACAAAACAGAACAAGCTAACAGCAAGAAAAGTTCTGCAGGCCTTGGGCTTCATGGCATCATGCATAATCTTGGTCCCACATGCCAGACTGCATATGAGAAAACTACAGTGGTACCTAAAGAATTTATGGTCCCAACACAGGCACAGCCTAGAAGCAGAAATACCACTACTCCCATGCCTAAAACAGGAGTTCCTATGGTGGGCTCAAGCATGCCAGTCAAACCCAGGCCTACCCTTCCACAACTTTCGAGCAAGCCAAACCATCACAACAGACGCCTCAGACCTAGGATGGGGCACACATGCTGGACAAATGCGTACAAGGATTGTGGACTCAGGACCAGCTACACCTGCACATCAACCAAAAGAAATGCTGGCAGTAAAACTGGCAATCCAAAAATTCAGACCATTTCTCAAAGAAGGCCATTTGATGATAAGGACAGACAACACCACAGTCATGTGGTACATCAACAAGCAGGGAGGCACTCATTCATACCCCTATGCAGAATGACTTTGGACCTTTGGAACCTGGCACTCAGCTACAACATCCAGTTACAGGCAATATTTGTACCGGGAAAGGAGAACACACTAGCAGACATGTTAAGCAGAACCACCTCGGATGCTCACGAATGGATGCTACACCCGGACATCTTCAAGACCATCACAAAGAAATGGGGAATGCCACAGATAGATCTATTCGCTTCCCCTCTCAATCACCAGCTCAAAAAATTCTGCACAAGGACATTCCACCCACTTGCATGGAAGGTGGATTCGCTCTCCTTCAGCTGGAAAGGTCTGACAGCATATGCATTTCCACCCCTTCCCTTGATACACAGGGTATTACTAAAAATCAAGGAGGAACGTCCAAGGATAATCCTGATAGCTCCGAACTGGCCAAGACAACACTGGTACCCATTGCTGAGGAGCATGTCTCGGGAGAAAATGTGGTCAATACCCCTGATGCCTTTGATGTTAACTCAGAACAACTACAGCATCATGCATCCAAACCTAAAAACTTTGCAACTGACTGCATGGAACATCACATAGCAGCAACTAATCCAGATCTTTCCCAAAGGGTTAAAGACATTATCCTTGAAGCCCGCAGACCTTCAACAAGAAGGAACTATGCAGGAAAATGGAAAAGGTTTGCCATTTGAAGTGCTGAAAGAGGAAAAGATGTGTCGAATATAGATATTGCTAACATTCTGGAGTATTTGGCAGAGCTTCTACATACAGGCCTGTCCTATTCCTCCATCAAGATACATGCATCAGCTATTTCAGCAGAATACAGCTTTGATCCACCTGTCTTTTCACATCCTCTACTCAGGCAGTTCCTCAGAGGGATCAAGAATGTAAAACCTCCTAGGAAACCACCATTGCCAGCATGGGACTTGAACTTTGTGCTAGAAAAGTTGACACTCCCTCCTTTTGAACCAGCAGCAACAGCAGATCTGCAGCACCTGTCATGGAAAACTGCTTTCCTACTGGCAATTACCTCAGCAAGGAGGGTTTCTGAACTTCAGGCCCTAATGGCAGTACAACCCTTCCTAATCTTCCACCAAGATAGGGTGTCCATGAGAACTAATCCTACATTTATGCCTAAGATGGTATCCAGAGTATCTTTAAACCAGGCAATCCACCTACCAACCTTCTTCCCCAATCCACAAAACAGAGGGGAAAGAATGCTGCATACCTTGGATGTACGTAGACAGCTACGCTACTACCTGGACAGAACCAAAAGTAACAGAAAAACTGACCAGCTTTTTGTAGCCTATGCAACAGGAAGGGAAGGAAAAGCAATTTCCAAACAGACAATCTCCAAATGGATAGGAAATTGCATACGATTCTGTTACTCCTTCCATGGAAAACCAATTCCACAGAACATAAGGCCTCATTCTACAAGGGCAACAGCCACTACCACAGCCTTCTTACGAGGAGTGGCAACCAAGGACATTATTGAGGCGGCTACTTGGACCTCCGTGCATACATTTGCCAAGCATTATAATTTACCTCTGTATTCCAGATCCCGAGCAGGGTTTGCCACTGCTGTACTGCAAGGGATCCTAACCACACCATAATTTTTTCTTCCTCCTCCCCTAGTTGGCTATGGTATTCTACCCAGTTGTTATGACTGCAGATGCATCCATGAAGGACATAGTACAGTTTTGTACCTACCATAAATGTAGATGTCCGAACTGGATAGCATCTGCAGTCAGGATTACCCTCCCTCCTTCCCCTCTGTGGTACTTCTAGGGTATTTACCCTCCTAATAGCTAGCTGGTGGGGGGAGTCTCTTATGGTGTATTTGTTTGTATATATGTACATACATGCTTATTTTTTGTGTTTGCCTTCTATCTTTTGGAAACATTGGCATTTATCCAAAATTTAGCCTTCCAAGAGGGCAACTGGCATCTGGGGCAAGAAACACTGAGGAAAATGGCGTCGGCTGATGCCTTTATACCCGAAGACCAGCAGAGATGACGTCGGGTGAAGTGCGACATCAGCCGAAGCCGGACCCAGACTTTGGAATCCGGCCGACCGAAGGGCTGCCTGACGACAGGACAACCCAGTTGTTATGACTGCAGATGCTATCCAGTTCGGACATCTACATTTATGGTAGGTACAAAACTGTACTTTCTATTACCTTTCCCTCTCTAATTATTACTCCCAGTACCTTGGTTATTTTGCCAGTTTTCTCCAGTAAATTCCAGCCCACTCTTGCTTATTGTCTCTATCCCTAATTACAGTCTTCCCTTCTGGCAGAATCTCCTTTCTCCATTCCTATGTTGGCTTAGTTCTTAGAATAATTTCTGCTACTTTATGAATATAATAATTTGATGTTGTCAATTTTCTTTAATTCCTCAATGTATGGATTTGGATATGACCTGCTGATCCGACTCTGCTATTTCTCTCGTCTGTCGTCACCAACAAGCACTCTTGAGCTCCTTTCCTACCCATAATACACCACGTTAAACTCCCCTCAGATCTCATTTGCTGCTTTCGCAATTAGACATGGTGGACTGCTTCTCTTGAGCAATTTGGTTAAGATAAGTAAAATTTCTTCAAAACTTTGTCCGTAAACACTAACGTTTAATCTGTTTGTGTTAGATATTTATTTTTTTTAGAGTTTTTCTGCTACTGTTACTAAGTTTTTTTCCCTTTGTACACTAGCTAGCGTATTTGATGCTACCATCATTGGTAGGCCTTTCTTACCCCCCTTATCCTTTCCAACAATGGTATTTTACCTCTGTAATTTGTCATTTTTTCCCCTTCTGTTATATATTTAAAAAAGTCTGTTACCTTACATTTGCTGGTTTTTCTGCTTACTGTTGTCAGCTGTAATGTTTTATTGGTGTTCTTTCCAGTTTTCTTGTATAATTTTCTTACATTTTGTCTGACGGAAGAAGATTCAAGAAATGTGACAGATGTGAGCATAAAATGCCTTTCTCAGATGCCCACACTCTGTTTGTCTATTGTTTAGGTGCAGAATATCTAGTTCAGGAGTGTGATATTTGTTGTGGTTTTAATCCACAGGCTTTAACTGAGAGGAAAAATAAATTAATATTAAAGGGTATGTTGCCAACTCCATTCTCTGATGCTTTATCTGGAGTTCAACCTCCTAAAGTGAAAGCTAGGGACCCTTCAAAATAGTAGCCGCACATTCACTTTCAAAGGTTTGTTTTAAATTATAACCAGTTTTAAAAACAAAAGATGGTGACGGTCCTAGAATTTGATAAGGATGACCTCTGACTATGATGACATTAAAGTTGAACTAGCTAATATTGCTAGAATGTTAATTTCCAGGGCTTACCACAAATCGTTAGTTTTAGACACTGTGGAGTATGTGTTGTCCCAATAGGGAGTTCTGTATAAACCCCTTTTGGGAACTATCACAACGCCACGTCTCTCTCAGGACAGGTTTGAGAGGGCTTTAATTTTGCAATATGGTCCATATGCTAAGGAGGTTTCAAATTTTTTTGTAATAGTTGTGGTTTGCTTAGAGGTAACCCTGAAGTTTATCAAATTTTAGGACCTTCCATGTCTTTTGTTTTTAAAATTGGTTATAATTTAAAGCAAACCTTTGAAAGTGAATGTACAACTACTATTCCTAGGGCAAAAAGTATTTCAACATCAAAATGTGGCTGTTGTGGACAATGCATTTATATTTTAGAGGACAATTTCTTTATTTTGGACAATATCTTGCACTCTAAAGTGAATTTTTATTAAAGGGAACTGTCTTTCTAAAGGAGTGATTTATTTGAACAAGTGCACAAATTGTCCAGCATTTTATGTTGGTAAAACAGATAGAGCACTTGGGTCTTGTTTAAACACCTTAAGAACAGTTCCCAATGTACTGTATTTAAGTTTGGAATTATAGATAATGTTAAAGGTCAGTTCCAGGGGTGGTGATTCTAAAACTATATTAGAGGTTAGGGAAACTAGATGGCGACTTATTTGCCACACCCACCCCTGGTATCAATGATAGCATTTCTTTGCAACCAATTCTTAAATTAAGGGCTAACAAATTTTAATTGTGGTTATTTTTTACATATTTTCTTTTACGCATTTTATATTGATTTTTATTCGATGGCTTGGGTCTTTTGGGTTATATGTTTTCTAAGCAGTCACTTTAAGTATTTTATTATTGAACTAATTTTTTGATTGGGTGTACTATTTAAAACTTTTATTATGTATTTCTGATGAAGTCCAACTTCTGCAGGATGAAAGTGCTTAATCAAATCACTGTTTATCTAAATAAAAGGTTTTTATTTTATTTGGAGTGCTTTTAGCTTAATTAGAAGTCCTTATGTTTGGAGCAATACTTTTTTATTTTTATTTTTACAAGTTGGCTACTCTGCTATTGCTAGACTTGTTTTTTATTACTTGCTTCTTAGTGTTTCCAGCCAAATATGGACACATTTGATGACATTCCTTCTCTGTTTTCACCCTTTTATTGTGATGAATTCAGTTGGATGCACTCCAAAGTACAAATTTTAAAAGGAGAACCTACGCGGCTAATAGACCTGTTTAGCCAATCAGGTTGTTCATCCACCAAATCCCGGAAGCGAGGTGATGTATTCAAGTGAACACCTAATGCGGAACTGAACGGTTTGTCTTCAACAGCTGGAAGCATGGACAGTCACTTATTTTTTTCTCAATGAAGGAATCATTCAGTCCTAGTGGATTCAGGTAATAAAGATTTGGCAGGCTTTAGAAACTCCGAAACTGATTCTGAGTGACCTGGAGCCAAACCTAAAGGTACAGTACTGAAATGAGCTTATGATGCTGCTGTTGGTACCAAAAAGACTTTTAATGATTTTAAACCAGTTTGTCATAGTCACAATTGTGGTCGCAACGGTTCTCCTGGTGTTAGTAACGAAATGGACAATATTAATAAGATTAGGTTTTCGTCAAAAATAGCACTTTTGGACTGGATACGTTTGGAAAAGAACTGGAGTTTGGTGTTAATAACCTCGGTTGACCGCAAGACTGATTTTACACTTAAAGATTTGATTTTGACATTTGAAAAGAAACTTTTTAAGGTTAAGGATTTGCAAATGGACAATGTCTACTGATCTAAATAAATGTTTGAAACTAAAAATAGTTCCCCAAGGGTTGCGAATATCTAAATACCCTTTGGGTTTAGATTACAATGAAGGCATGCTTAGTGAGTTTAATCAACTGTTTGACATGTTTGGATTTGAGTTAATAAGGTTGAGTATTAAATTTAATGATACAGTTTTAAGTCAGTTATTACCATTGATAAGTTAAATGCGGACATTGCAGATGATTTGATTTTTCATCAATGGGAAGGTTTTTACCAAAAGCAGTTTAGGATAGTTGACAATAAATGTAGTAAATTGTACGAAAGGAAGGTCAAAAAGTTAGAGGGACTTGGATCAGTACTCTAGAAATGAAGCTTATTTAGTTAAAAAACCTCTTGAGAGTGGTAATGATGATGTTCATGGTGCATCTGATTACACACAAAGGAGAGTACAGAAACTTTTTTATCAAAGAAGTTCCCCTACAGCCAGCGGTGGGGTCAACAATTTTCCAAACATTTAGTTCAAAAGAAATATACATCTTACAAAACACAGGAATCAAATTATTTCGGGAAATACAGTCAGCAAAATCGAGTAAAAGTTAACACTTCTAATGATTTTCATATTTGTAACTATACTGATACTCAGATTACTGACACACATTTTCCCCCTTTTTCTAAGGGTTTGAAATTTGTTCCCTCAAAACGTTTTAAATTGGTTGATATTTTAACGGAAACTAAATTGTATTTTAGAAGTTAAACTTGGCCCTTGTTTTTAAAGAGAAAGGGCAGGCTGTTACTAAGCCCTCAAGTGGGTGTTTGGGTGACCTTAAGAAAAGAAGTACTTTTAACCCCCCCCCCCATGAGTCCTACTTTAGATGCCCTTGAAAGAGCTGTGTTGGATGATATTTACAATTTGCAAGTTAAAGTGAAGAAAAGTAAATTTTATGTACATAATTTAAGTAAAGAAGAAAGTGATCTTGAGATACCAAGGCAGGACAATTCGATACAAATTATGAAACCTGATAAGGGTGAAGGAATAGTTCTTTATGACTCCCACAACTATTTCAAGGTTATGTTAGATTTGCTTGGCAACTGCAACACCTATCTTCCTGTTTCTGTTAATGAGATTAATATTAGTTATAGAAGAATTGTCTATTGGAAGAATATTTGCTCGATCAGCATATATCTTTGGATACATACAGTTTTCTTAAGGTTAAGTTTCCTATTGTGGCCACAATTTTTGGTATTCCCAAGATTTGCAAGAACTTAGATAATCCTTCTTTTAGACCAATCATGGCCAGTCAAGATTTTAAGACCTACCCTTTTGGCATCACTATTGACAGGTGGTTGAATCCTATTTATAAACAGGTTAACCACCTTTAATAGACTCTTGGGACTTTTTAAGCAGGTTAAAGATTTATGGTCCAAAGATTTAATTTTTTCTAACAGTAGATGTAATGGATTTGTTCTCTTCTATACCAAAGGAAGAAGGTTTGGACTATTTTTATAATTGTTTAGCATGTTTTAATTTATTTGATACAGATAGGATTCTTTGTTTTATGAGTTTGAGCCTTGTTTTAGACAATAATTTTTTTTTTAGGGCGAATTCTACAAACAAATAAAAGGTGTCACAGTTGGAGCATCTTGTGCTCCTGTTTATGCCAATTTAGTGCTGGTAGAATGGGAGAAGAAAGTAGTGTTTGATAACTTTTTATAAGCATATTAAGTTTTATGTTGGATATTTGGACGATTTATTTATTTTATGGAATGGGCCTGAGAACATTATAACTAATTTTATGGAATATATTAATAATTCAAGTGATTTTTTTAAGGTTTACTCATGTATATGATGGTAACAAAATTCACTGTTTGGATACCCTGATTACCAACACAGGGACAGGTTTTAAATCGTATATTTTTAGGAATCCCACTTTTATCAACCCCTATTTAGAGTTTAGTAGTATCCACCCCAAGTCAGAAAAAGAGTATAGTTAAAGGGCAATTTATAAGAGCAGCAGAGATGACCTCTGACTATGATGACATTAAAGCTGACCTAGCAAATACTGCTAGAATGTTTATTTCCAGGGGTTACCCTGAATCATTAGTTTCAGGCACTATGAAGTATGTGTTGCCCCAATGGGGAGTTCTATATAAAGCCCTTTTGGGAACAGGTGGTAGTATCACCACACCACCTCTCTCAGGATGGGTTTGAGAGGGCTTTAATTTTGCAATATGGTCCATATGCTAAGGAGGTTAAAACATTTTTGTAATAATTGAGGTTTGCTTAGAGGTAACTCTGAAATTTATCGGATTTTAGGACTGTCCCCATCTTTTGTTTTTAAAACTGGTTATAATTTAAAGCAAACCTTTGAAAGTGAATGTACGGCTACTATTCCTAGGGCTAAAAGTATTTCAACCTCGAAATGTGGCTGTTGTAGACAATGCATTTATATTTGAGATGACAGTTTCCTTATTCTGGACAATATTTTGCACTCTAAAGTGATTTTTTTATTAAAAGGAACTGTATTTGTAAAGGAGTGATTTATTTGGCCAAGTGCACAAATTGTCCAGCATTGTATATTGATAAAATAGAGCACTTAGGTATAGAATTTACAAACATTACTATGATATAAGAAACAGAATATGAATAATGCCTTGTTTAAACACCTTAAAACAGTTTACAGTGTAGTGTACTTAAGTTTGGAATTATAGATCATGTAAAGGTCAGTTCCAGGGATGGTGATTCTAAAACTATATTAGAAGTTAGGGAAACTAGATGGCAACTTAGGTTATTTGCCACACACATCCCTGGAATTAATGACAGTATTTCTTTGCAACCTATTCTTAAATTAAGGGCTAACAAATTTAGATTGTTTATTTTTACATATTTTTTTACGCATTTTATATTGATTGTTCAGTTGTTTGGGGCTTTTGGGTTATATGTTTTCTAAGTGGTCACTTTAAAAGTTATTAATGAACTAATTGTTTGATTGGGTGTACTATTTAAAACAGAGTCTTTTATTGTTCTGTGATTCTGATGAGGTCCAACATCTACAGGATGAAAGCGCTTAACCAAATCATTGTTTATCTAAATAAAGGGTTTTTATTTTATTTGGAGTACTTTTAGCTTAATTAGAGGTCCTTACTGCTACTATGTAATTTGTTTGAAATAAATATTTAGGTTTTTGTTATTCTGCTTTTGTATTTTTTTCCAAGTGTGTATGTGTGTGTGTGTGTGTGTGTGTGTGTGTGTGTGTGTGTGTGTGTGTGTGTGTGTGTGTGTGTGTGTGTGTGTGTGTGTGTGTATATATATATATATATATATATATATATATATATATATATATATATATATATGTGTGTGTGTGTGTACACATGCGCACGCACACACCCACATACATATATATATATATATATATATATATATATATGTATATATATGTGTGTGTGTTGACAGTAACACATAGCAGCTGTCAAAATTCTGATGACATCATCTGCAGATCAGCTAATTCTGAGACAGTCTGCAGTTAGAATCTTCTTTAGAAATATACACAGTTAGAAATGTAAAGGAAAACTGTTCAAGTCTTTAAAGCATTCTGTACAAACAGATTATAAATCAACATGTAAGAATTTATTGACAATATCATAGCTAGTCATGCTGGCATATAATACATAGTGTCTGATTTCTTCATACAAGGTTTGTTTCGTTTAGCTTTCATTGCTTGTGTGACTCTGAGCAAGTCACTTAACCAGACATCACTCCCAGGGGGAGTCTGAAAAAAGATCCCATGGAGATTGTCTACCCTGGCAAACAAATAAATAAACAAGATGGTGATAAATGTATGTGACATCGGCAGAATGACGTCAAACTTAATTTATGATTATTGTGTCTGTGTCACATAAATTTTCCCCGTAGTGGAGTTGATGCAGGTTATTAAATCATAGTCATCAAGGCTCAACTTCAGGTTTATCCCTGATCCTTGTTCTGTGTTTTCTGTAGGATTCTCAGAAATGTTGCATATTTTTGTAGTTTTTGTAAATCCACTAATGGCCTTACTTATAATGCGGAATTGAATAAATTATGTGTTTGGTCCAAGGATCATGATTTGGATTTTGCCTTTGATAATGTATTGTACTGCTTATTTTATCTCGAGCACTACTTATAGATCTGAGTCGCTTGTGGTTTTCCTGGCCTGATCAAGGAAAAACCTGTAGCCCAGCAAAAGTTGAATAAGTACTTTTTTAGCTGAGTCATCTGATTGAGACTGATTTATTTATATATTTATTTTTGTCTATAATGAGCAAGCATTTTCTGCAGCTGTCAGAAGAATATTCTAGAAAGCTGTCATTCACCAGAAAACTTTTGGGTCTTGAGATGAGTGTGCACATTTTTTTACATGGATATATTGTGGATATGGAGTGCATCACTGAGTCTTTAGGAATTAAGCTATCCCATAATGCATTGAGACTGCTGTGCCAGTTGGTATACAGTCTGAGGTGTAAAATGAAGCTATTAGCTGCCTTTCTGCTGTGCTGTCGTTTTGTGTTGTGTTATTAAAGTTGGTATTTAGTTAGTCAGAACTAGCAGTAAATTTAAATTTGGAGAAAGTAATACAAATTGTTAAAGAAGCCCAACTAGAAAAGAGACAAAATGCTAATATGAATACAACAAATGTTATATGCGATTTAAATTGCAAAGAAAATGGAAAAATTCAATAAAAAGCATGACACTGGCCAAAGAATGTGCATAAAAAGCAGTGACAGCAAGCTTGGCAAATGCACACGATATAACTGTTATATGCAGTCAGAACAGTGTGCTGCACACTAAGGAATGCATCAAGATAAAATGTTTGAAAAACTAAGCTAGTGAAAGTAGTTAGTGAGAATAAAACTACGAAGAGTGTTCAAATGACTTCTGTGCCAAACATTGACAATGATGTACAGTTTGTATTCACTGAGTTCTAGCAGTTTGCTAAGGATATGTCTTTACGTAAACATTCAAGTCCTGACTATGCATAGTTCACCAGAGCTGTTGAGAGAGCAGTCCAAACTGCTAAAAAGATTGATAGAGAAATTAATCCTCACAGACCTTTTTATGTTGTACTGTGCTACTCCACATACATCCATAAAAGTAAGCCCTGCACAACTAATGCTTGGAAGACAGATTAGGGAAAATTTATCTTTTCTGGAATTCACACTTGAATTCATCATGAGAAATGATCGGAGAGCAAAACATTCTTAAGCATTTTCTTGACAGGTGTTATTCCGCCAAAAATCTGCTCTTTCCATTAGGCCAAATAGTGCATTTTAATCTTGAGTTGGAGAGAAACGTGGGAGACAGTTGGCACTGAAGTGCAAAAAAACTGACAAGTTAAGGTCATTCGTGGGGCCAGATAAAGATGAAGCAGTAGTAAGATACAACTGGAAATATAACCACACCATTCCTAAAGTGTCTTATAGAAAAAGGTGTATACCAGAGAGCCATACCCAGGTGTTTGAGCTAAGGATGACAAGGCCTTTATGCAGCCTATGTGTTCTGGTCTCTTCAAAGGTGCTACCACAACCCTCTGAGATAAAAGTGGAAGTCTTGAATCCAAAATGTGTTCAAACGACACACAGTCTGTCTTAAGTCCAACTGTTGTTGAGACAAATGTGACTGCTCCTAATTCTGCCATACTGTTTCAGTGAAAAACACTGGAAAAAATTAGAAATGCTTTTATCATTTGTCTGAAGCTTTTTCCTCTTTAGGTTCCAGTCCAATAAGAATTGTTCTCAAGCGGTCATGAAATCTGAATTTCTTTACAGTGTAATGAGTGTAATCACATCCACTGGGCAAATAACTGACTCATTTCTTTTTTTGCTGTAAAACTAACTGTATTACTGTTGGAAATTGCTTATCTGCCTCAAATGCTGCTTTTAAATCGTATTTTTTATCAAAATGTGTAAAATGTGATGTTATGTAGTCCTATCTCGCCTACATTCTTACCCTTGGGTTCGGCTCCGACTCGGCCGATTTTTACTAGCTCAAAGTCTCTCATTGGCTGGGCTAAGAGGGTATCCCATGGTGCACTGCTCCCTATCCCCAGATCTTGTTTGCTGCTTGTATAGCTCGGACGTGGTCTCGCTTGGCTGTGGCTAAGTACCCTCTCTTTTGCTATTTCTCTTTGAGAAAGTTGTTTATTCAAACCCAAAAGATATTGTAATAGCTATTCTTGCTGATCGCTAATTTGTGTGTGTGTTTCAGTGCTTGTGTTAGTAGTTTGGTATCCCTCCTGTTCCAACGGGCTAGGCCCGTTTTAGTTAGAGGACCTAGTGCTCCCCTCTGTCATTGTATTAACCTTTGGTCTTGTGTTTCCTGAAGAACCGTTTCAATTAGAGGTTCTTGTGTGTGACTAGTATTGTTTTCCCACTGTCTCTTGTTGTGTGAACCATTTAGATTAGAGGTTCTCAGTGTGCCTGTTGGTTTTAGTACCTGGTGTTCAAATTGTGTGGTATTTCCCGCCATTTTTTGTGAGTTACATCTAGGCTTCCTTTACCGCTCATTGTAATATGTGCAAAGATCAGAAGGAACATAAGCCTTCTGGCTTTAAGAAATGTTCCAAATGTGGATATAAAATGTCCATCACAGATGGACATTCTGTGTGTGTCTACTGCCTCAGAGCCATCCATATACAGGAGTCGTGTAGCTTTTGCCACGCGTTCAGTCCTAGGGTGCTCCAGGAGAGAAAAAACAAGTTAATTTTAAAAGGACTTTTAAAACCATCTTTTGAGGAAGCTATTGATTTGGCGTCTAGTAATAAGTCTAAAGCTTCCAAGTCCAAGAAAAAGTCTCCGGCTCCATCTGCTACTTCGGAGCCCTCGGAGAAGATTACAGTTTTGGACTCTACCTCCTCGGCTCCACTGTCTTCGGGGCAGCAGGAGGTATCTGTATTAACCGAATCGGCGTCAGCTCCAATTATCCTTGAGCCCATTCGGAGCCGATCGCCCACTGTCAGACTTGGTTCACCGGACAAGAGATCCCAATCTCCATCTATCTCCTCCATATCCTCCAGGCTTTCTGATTTGGATGTTGACAGGGTAGTGCAGAGGCTCCTGCAATCGCCGGTGTTGGCCAAATTGTTTTCGGCTCCGACCCACTTGGCTCCGGAGCCAGTTACCATGTCCGTTTCAATGATTCCTCCTCTGAGCACTTCCTTGTTGTCGGAGCCAGTATGCTCCACTCCGAGTGATGTTCCTGCACCGGCCCCGATACCCCCTTTGGGTTTATCGGTGCCGACTTCGGCTCTGACCATGTCAATTCCGTCCACAGGGTTTGAGACTCGGGTCTCTTAGGTCAGGCCCGAGGGGGATATGTCGGGACAGCTGTTGGTGCCGAGTCTCCCATTTGGTGCATCGGCATGGGGGACCCCGGTCCCGGTCGTGGCCTCGGAGGCCGGTCGGTTCTCGAAGCCGGGAAGACCTGCCTTCGAGGCCATGCGGAGCGTGCTGGCAAGATCGTCAGCTACATCACCCGGGTCGGTCATTCCGTCCCCCACCACTCCGGCGAGAGCCTCTGACACTCACCTGTCCTTAGACAGCAGAGCACCAGGCTCTAAGGACACCCCCACGAGTGGTCCCCAACCTTTTGAGGGTCTCCCAGAGTCTTTGCCTGAGGAGCCCCCTAGAAAGAAATTGTGGAAGAGGAAGCACATAGACTCCCAGGATGAGTCTCTCGCCTCCGATACTGACCTCGAGGAATCGGAAGGATCCCCCAAGTCTTCCTGTGATGATGTTTCCTTTTCCGATATCCTGGAGATACTGAAACAGAGAGGAGGCTGGCCTTCCAAAACTCCTTCCGAGGAGGAGTCAGTATTCCTTAAGGCTTTTGGCGCTCAACCTTCTGCCTCCTGGGTGTGTCCACCCTTCGACGATCTGCTTGACCTCATTTGTCGAAGAGTGTGGGAAAATCCTGATTCTGTAGAGCCCGTGCCCAGGCGCCCCAACAAGTTCCTGTCCGCACCCCAGGGAAAAGAGTTTCTATCAAAAGGAGTCCCGGTAGATGCCATGGTGGTGGCGGCGGCAGCCACCCAGAAGGAAGTTGCAGAATCTTCCTCATCGGTTCATCCTCCTAACAAGGAGTCTAGGACCATGGACCGGTACGAGAAGCGTACCCTATCTTCAGCAACCTTCACCTTACAGTAGCTGAATTATTTATCTCACTTCACTCGGCTCCAGAGAGATCTCCTCAAAGAACTGGGAGATACTCTTACGGGTAACATACCTGAGGCAGTAGCCCAGACGGTTAACGCACAGGTTTCTACCCTCAACTCCATCACTAACTTGCCCATGCGGCTCATTTCATATGCGGCCGAAGGAGCGAGTAGGGCGGCGAGCTCAGGGGTCGCCCTTAGAAGGCAGGCCTGGCTACGCCTGTGTCACTTCGCGAAGGCCTTCAAGTCTTCCTTCACTGATGCCCCATTTGATGGTTCCTCCTTGTTTGGGACCAAAGTGAAAGACACGCTCACCAGGTGTGAGCAAGAGGGAAAGACCCTGTCTGCCGTCGGGGTCCGTTTTTCCCTTCCTTCTAGGCCTTATCCCAAGGCCCAGCGGGGGGGGGGGATGTGGTTCAAGAATTCACAGAGGTTCTTTCCTGCCGCACAAGGTGAACCCCCCTCCAGAGGCAGGGAAGGGGGGGGTTACTCAGGGAGATGTCACCCCAGAGGCAGAGGGGGCCCCCACAATTCGGAAGACTGTGACTCCTTTCGTGGCTCTCCATACTCTCATTCCTGATGGTGTGCCCGACTGCGCTTATCCAGAGCCAGTCGGGGGGTCGAATTTCCTTATACCCGGAAGCTTGGGAGAGCATCACCCAGGACCAATGCTTACTAAGGATAGTTTCCGGAGGTTACCTCATCCCATTCTCTTCAATACCCCCGCCAATAAGAAAAATCCCAGACGTTCCACCCAGTCAAAGGGATCAAGCAGCCTCAGAGGTGTCTCAGCTGCTGGAAAAGGGAGCCATCCAACCAGTCCCCTCAGACCAAATCGGATTAGGGACTCACTCAAGATTCTTTTTGGTGCCGAAAAGAACAGGGGTCCTGAGACCCATACTAGATCTCAGTCAACTCAACAATTACGTACACAAGTCCAAGTTCCGGATGGTCACTCTACAGTCAATCCTCCCATTGTTGAGAGAGAAAGTTTGGATGTGCTCCATCGATCTCAAGGATGCTTATTACCATATCAAAATGGACAAAGCATCCAGGAGTCACCTACGCTTCCAGCTGGGAGCCAGTCACTTCCAGTTTCAAGCCCTGCCCTTTGGTCTCACCACAGCCCCCAGGGTGTTCACCAAATGTATGGCAGTGGTGATGGCTCACTTGAGACGTCAAGGATTCCAGGTGTTTCCGTACCTGCATGACTGGCTCCTTACAGCCCCCACCAGGCATCAACTACTTCAAACAAAGGACGCTACCATCAGTCTATGTCATCAATTGGGCATAATGATAAACTGGGAAAAATCTGCCTTATTGCCCTCACAGCATGTCACCTTTGTAGGAACAGAGCTGGACACCATTCAAATGCGAGCATTCCTACCACAAGAAAGGATCACGGTATTGCAACGACAAATTCGTATACTGATGCCACTCAGACAAGCACAGGCAAGAGTGGTTCTACAATTCCTAGGGACCATGGCAGCGACTATCATGCTAGTCCCTCTAGCAAGATTACACATGAGACTTTTTCAGTGGCTCCTCTTTGTCCAGTGGTCTCTACAAAGACTTCCACTGTCTCATCCCATCTTGATCACAGAAAGGTGCAAGCAGGACCTCCGTTGGTGGCTGTGCACCAACAATTTGAACAGGGGAAAGCCTTTCGTTCCTCCCGTCCCTGTTGCCATGGTGACCACGGATGCCTCCCAGATGGGGTGGGGGGGCATTATCTCAGCAGGACAGTCCAAGGCACGTGGCAAGAACAAGAGATACATTCGCATATAAATGCCCTAGAGATGAGAGCAGTGCTTCTTGCGTTGCAGGCACTTCGGGAAGTTCTTCCTCTAGGGACTATTGTGATACACTCAGACAACATGTCAGTAGTGTGGTATCTCAACAAGCAAGGGGGGGACACGATCATACCCCTTATGCAGAGAGGCCATGCGAGTGTGGAATTGGGCAGTAGCTTCCCAACGGTTTCTGGTGGCGACGCACATTCTGGGGAAGTCCAACGTAATAGTGGACAGGCTAAACAGAGCGATACTTATGCCTTACGAGTGGTCCCTGAATCGCCTGATTACAGAGCGAATTTTTAGCAGGTGGGGTCAACCTTGCTGCGACCTTTTTGCCAGCCCTCTCAATGTGAAATGCAGCAACTACTTCACTCTGATCCCCCCACAGGGGGAATCACCCAGGGACGCTCTGTTCACGATTGGCCCTCCGGTCTGCTTTATGCTTTCCCTCCGTTTCCCCTTCTCTCAAGGGTGATTCAGAAAGCTCAATCCTTGGGAAGCAGAATGATTCTGATTGCCCCACATTGGCCTTGTCAAGTATGGTTTCCCTTTCTTCAACCATACGTTGTGGACACTCCTTGGATTCTGGACCCTCTACCAGATTTACTGACGCACGTCGGGACAGTTCCACCCCTCTCTGAGGACTCTCCGGTTGACAGCCTGGCTACTCCACTTCCATCGCTAATCAGTCAGACGTCATAATTTTCCACCGGAAGTGGTCTATATTCTATCGTCTTCCCATAAGCCATCCACTAGGAAGATTTACTCTAGCAAATGGAAAAGGTTTTCCATCTGGGCTCATACTAGAGGTATCGATCCTTATACAGCCCCGATAGACTCAGTTCTGGAATTCTTGTCAATGCTTTTCTATCAGGGATCCACATCAGCCACCATCATAGTTCAACTGGTGGCAATATCTAATTTCCATGTAGCGAATTAACCTAGTCTTATGGCCCACAGACTATGCAAAGCATTCCTCAAAGGTACTCTGTTACTTCGTACCCCAGTGTCACAACCTGTCATTCCCTGGGACCTCAGTTTTGTTCTCCAAGCACTCACACTGCCACCTTTCGAACCTGCAGCTTCCTGTGAGTTAAAATTCTTAACATGGAAAACAGCATTTTTAATAGCAATCACTTCAGCTCGGCGGGTCTCGGAAATTCAGGCCCTCTCCATCAAGCCCCCATATTTAATCTTTCACAAAGATAGGGTCTCTCTTAGACCAAACCCATCTTTTCTTCCTAAAGTAGCTTCTGTGTCTAACATTAATCAGTCCATTGAGCTGCCAGTATTCTTTCCCCACTTCTCTAACAAGGCAAAATTTATATTTCACCAATTGGATGTGCATAGAGAGTTACGCTTCTACCTACACCGGACAAAAGATATCTGAAAGTCTGACCAACTCTTTGTGTCCTTTTCAGAAAGCCGATTGGGTTTTCCGATATCCAAGGTTACACTGTCTAGATGGATAGCCAGTTGCATCTCTTTCATCTATCAGGCAGGAGATAAAAAATTGCCATTTCCAGTCAAGGCACATTCTACGCGGGCTGTTTCCACTTCAACAGCCTTTCAAGCTAGATTGTCAATGGATGATATATGTGCTGCAGCTACTTGGGCTTCTCCCCACACCTTTATTTCTCATTACAAATTGGACATGGTTTCCAGGGGCAGATCTTCCTTTGGTTCCACAGTTCTCAGGAGTATTTTCCTATGAGCCACCCAGGATGTAGGTGCTAGGGATGCTGTCCCACGGGTAAGAATGTAGGCGAGATAGGACTACATAACATCAAGAAGTTATGTACTCACCATAAAGTTCGATGTATGTAGTCCATCTCGCCTCACATTCTTACTTACCCTCCCACCTTCCCCCTGCCTGGAGGATTTGGAGCATAAGATTTGGAGTATAGGTTGTTACCTGCTGAGTCCCTTTTTTAGTGACTGTTTTATATGCATGTGAGGTGTGTATGAAGTGTATACATTGTTTCACAGCAAACTAGATCTGGGGATAGGGAGCAGTGCACCATGGGATACCCTGTTAGCCCAGCCAATGAGAGACTTTGAGCTAGTAAAAATCGGGCGAGTCGGAGCCGATATTTGGCTCCGAACCCATGGGTAAGAATGTGAGGCGAGATGGACTACATACATCGAACGTTATGGTGAGTACATAACTTCTTGTTAAATTGCATTTCTGTTATAACATTTGAAAAGTGTTAAAATGGGAATCAGGCAAAAATTTGGCTATGTAACAGATTTATTGAGAGATTTCTTACTTCTTATGAGGGAGATAAGAAGATAAAAAATGTGTACAACTTTTTACATAAATATACTCTGGATATGTAATATATTACTGTGTCTTTAAGAACTAAGATATTCCATAGTGCATTGATTATGGTGTGCTAGTTTAATTAGGATTTGCTATGTAAGATAAAGCTGTTAATTGCCTTTTTGCTGTGCTGACATTTTGTGTTATTAAAGTTGCTGTCTTACTTCAGATGCTGGCATCTCCTTTTTTTAACACCTTTATTGAATTATGAGTTGTGACATGGACAACTTAGAAATTAATATGAAAGTAATGAAACCATATTAACAAGTTCACATTTATAAACATTATACATTACGTATATTGTTCTATATAATATACTAAATTCAACATTACATAAATTGTTCAGTTCTTACCTTCTCTTAAGCTACCCGAGGGAAAATTCTTTGTAGTCTGCTTGGGGTGTAAAGTACCTATAGAAACACCTCTAGGCAAAAATGCTGCATCTTCTTGACTTTGTTGCGCATTTGGGAGCCATACATTTGTCCTTACATTGTTTCTTTGTAAATTGTTTTTCTAATGTCTCTTCCCAATCCTTTCTCACCTCCTCAGTTTGAGTTGTATAGTTATCATGCAATATTTTATATGCCTACTAGCTATCCCTTTTTAACAGCAGCTTCTGTTTCAGATTCAGCTAAAAACTCAACTAACCACTTTCTGGTCTGATGAAGTTTAATATCAAGTTAAACAAAAGTGCTAACTTTACAGTTATTAAAGTTAAAAGTTATTAAAAGTTATTGGAGTTATTGGAGCTATTATTAGAGCCGTAAAGAGTGTATGGAGCTGTTTCTAAGAGCTAAAAGTGGTTCATTTAGTTTGTTTTGTCACTTTGTTCAACTAAAAACCCAACCAGTAAAGGTCTTTTCCCTGTCCTTTTCTCTGTGTTATACTTTGATAACAGTGCCTGGTAGGGAAGGCAGTCTCTTGTCTGTAATCCAAATGTGTTTTTGGAGTCTTACCATTCTAGTACCTTTCCCTCTTTAATCATTTGTTCCCAATACCTTGGTTTCTTGTCAGCTTCCACCAATAAATTCCATCCCTCTCTTGCCTTTTCTTTGTACTCCTAATTGCAGTCATCCCCATCATCAGAATCTCCTTTCTTTAATCCCTTGTTGACTTAGTTCTTAGTATATTTTCTGCTTCTTCTTCTTTCGGCTGTTCCCGTTAGGGGTCGCCACAGCGGATCATCTGTTTCCATTTCTTCCTGTCCTCTGTATCTTGCTGTGTCACACCAACCACCTGCATGTCCTAAACCTTATCTTAGGCCTTCCTCTTTTCCTGTTACCTGGCAGCTTCATCCTTAGCATCTTTTTCCCAATATACTCTGCATCCCTCCTCAGCACATGTCCAAACCAACGTAATCTTGCTTCTCTGGCTTTGTCTCCAAACCTTCCAACCTGGGCTGACCCTCTAATATACTTATTCCTAGTCCTGTCCACCCTCATCACACCCAGTGCAAATCTTAACATCTTTAACTCTGCCATGTCCAGCTCTGACTCCTGACTTTTTGTCAATGCCACTGTCTCCAACCCATATAACATAGCTGGTCCCACTACCCTCTTGTAGACCTTCCCTCTCACTCTTACTGGTACTCGTCTGTCACAAATCACTTCTGACACTCTTCTCCACCCACTCCATCCTGCCTGTACTGTCTTCTTCACCTCACATCCATACTCCCCATTACTCTGAACTGTTGATCCCAAGTATTTAAACTCATCCACCTTCGCCACCTCTACTCCCTGCACCCTCACCATTCCTCTATCCTCCCTCTCATTCACACACATATATTCTGTCTTAGTCCTGCTGACCATAATTCCTCTTCTCTCTAGAGCATATCTCCACCTCTCCAGGGTCTCATCCACCTGTTCCCTACTCTCACTACAGATCACAATGTCATCTGCAAACATCATAGTCCACAGGGACTCCTGTCTGATCTCGTCTGTCAACCTGTCCATCACCATTGCAAATAAGAAAGGGTTCAGAGCTGATCCTTGATGTAATCCCACCTCCACCTTAAACACGTTCGTCTCTCTCACCGCAGACCTCACCGCTGTCACACTACCTTCGTATATATCCTGTACCACTCTTACATACTTCTCTGACACTCCCGACTTCCTCATATAATACCACAACTCCACTCTAGGCACCCTGTCATATGCTTTCTGTAAGTCCACAAAGACACAATACAACTCCTTCTGACCTTCTCTGTACTTCTCCATCAACAGTCTCAGAGCAAACATCACATCTGTAGTGCTCTTTCCTGGCATGAAACCATACTGCTGATCACTAATCATCAGCTCCCTTATTAACCTAGCTTCCACTACTCTTTCCCATAACTTCATGCTGCGACTAATCAATTTAATCCCTCTGTAGTTACTACAGCTCTGCACATCACCTGTATTCTTAAAAATCGGTACCAAAACATTTTTTCTCCATTCCTCAGGCATCCTCTCACTTTCCAAGATTTCATTAAACAATCTAGTTAAAAACTCCACTGCCATTTCACTTGAACACCTCCATGCTTCCACAGGTATGTCATCTGGACCAACAGCCTTTCCATTCTTCATCCTTTTCATATCTATCCTTACTTCCTCCTTGCTAATCCACTGCACTTCATGATTCACTATCCGCACACCATTCAACATTCTCTCCCTCTCATTCTCTTCATTCATCAACCCCTCAAAGTACTCTCTTCATCTGCTCAACACACTTTCCTCTCTTGTGAGTACGTTTACATCATTATCCTTTATCACCCTTACCTGCTGCACATCTTTACTAGCTTGGTCCCTCTGTCTAGCCAATCGGTACAGATCCTTTTCTCCCTCCTTAGTGTCCAACCTTTCGTACAACTCTTCATATGCCTTATCCTTGGCCACCTCTGTCTTTGCATGCACCTTGTCTCTTTATACTGCTGTCTACTTTCTTCATCTCTCTGATAATCTCACTTCTTCTTTGCCAACCTCTTTCTCTGTATACTCTACAGTACTTCCTCATTCAACCACCAGGTCTCCTTGTCCTCCTTCCTCTTTCCAGATGTCACACCAAGCTCCTTTCTAGCCATCTCCCATACTAGCTCTGCTGTAGTTACCCAGCTATTTGGTAACTTCACTGCCACCCAGTGCCTTTCTTAACTCTTCCCTGAACTCCACCTCACAATTACCCTTTTTCAGTTTCCACCATTTGATCCTTGGTGCTGCCTTCACACTCCTCCTCCTCTTGATCACCAATGTCATCCTACAAACCACCATCCTATGCTGCCTAACTACACTTTCCCCTGCCACCACTTTACAATCTCCAATCTCCTTCAGACTGGCCCTTCTACATAAGATATCATTTTCTGCTACTTTATGAATATAATATTTTGCTTTAACTGTTAATTCATCTTGAGGATCTACATCCAAAATCCCACAATTTCCTTATTTCTTGAATCCCATTCCCTGCTTCATCACCCCCTTCCGCTTTGACTTGTAGCTTTCTGCTTGTGTTATGTATGAGAGCCTTAACTGTGTAGCTCTAAAATATCCTTTCAAATCAGGTAATCCTAAAGGTCTTTGTTCTATCAGAAGGATCAATTTATCCCACTTGCCTCTTACCCTGTTCCCATCCCAGATAAAATCCTTTAACACTTTATTAATTATTATCCACAACTTCCCCTCTGGTTGATAAAAATATGTCTGACCTATGTATAAAACTAAAGGAACATTTTATTGCTTGTGTCTTGCTATCCTTATCTATAGACAAAAGCTTCCAGTTTCTCAGCTTTTGTTTATTATCTTTTGTTTAGTCTCTCACCACATATGATTAGCTGTCATAACCAAATCCTTTTTAATTCATACTCCTAAATATTTAATTATTATCATGTCCTCATAAATATGGGTCTTGTTGAACCAATTCATGTGTTGATACATAGTTTACATCATTAATTTTATATCTCAAAAAAAAAAAAAAAAAAAAAAAAAACGGAACTAT